>NC_133326.1:29603363-29880024 GCF_042186555.1 Aquarana catesbeiana
TGGCGCCAAGGCCCACCCGCCTAGAGCCTGCATGCTTGCGTACTGTCGGTGCATAGGGGTTTATAGTAAAAGAAAAATTCCCCATCCATCCATGTCTCCATGCTTTATTTTGTTGAGAAATTACTTTGAAAAACAACCCCTAAAATTTCTGCCCATGGCCATCTTGAGTGAGGGCGGATGATTCATGTACTATTTACTTCCTTGAATTCATCTGCCCTTAGCTGAAGCATGCATACAGCGGAGTGTGCTTAGCTGAGAGACTCCTCCCCTCCTGAAGACTCCTGGGATGTATGACATCACTTGCCTAGGCAAGAAACCAAGAAGTAACTGAAGAAATTAAAACAAAACAAAAACAAAGTTTAAAACAAGTAAATATAATATACTTTCTTATTTACTAACGCTAGCAGCATGAGGATTAAAAATAATCAATGTTGATTGGGAGAGTGAAGTTCCACTTTAACCATTTGACCTCTGGAAGATTTTCCCCCCTTCATGACCAGGCCATTTCTTGCGATACGGCACTGCGTTACCTCTGTATTTCTCTATATAAGCTCGGTTTATTGGTAAAAATAAGTGTGAAATGCCAGACTCCGGTGGGTGTACAAATATGTCAGCTTGCCGCCTTCTCACTGTTTCCTTACTGCGGCCGAGTACGGGGTGTACCAAGATGGCCGTGACAGAACGTCACTTCCGTTACAAATTCTGACGGGTCGCCTAATCTGACGAAACATTCCCATAGCACGCTGCTTGCTGTGGGGGGGCACTGAACAGGAGGGAGGGGCCAGGAACACAGAAGAGGGACCCCAGAAGAGGAGGATCTGGGCTGCTCTGTGCAAAACCAACTGCACAGAGGAGGTAAGTATAATATGTTTATTTTTTATAGGAAAAAAAATGTGACTTTACAATCACTTCAAGTGGGTAAAAGTCAGAGAAAACCTGGAATTAGGTGATGGCGAACCTTGGCACCCCAGATGTTTTGGAACTACATGATGTTCAACTACACTGCGGAGTGCATAAGCATCATGGGAAATGTAGTTCCAAAACACCTGGGGTGCCAAGGTTCGCCATTTCACTAAGTTAGGCTTAAATATTGAGTTGGCATGTGCCAGCTGGAATTTGAGATCAGGCTTGCAGTCAGGGGAAGTACAAGTGAGAAAACTTGGGGTGGGCATTCCTAGCACTATTGGGCTCTATCGGGAAAGGTAAGAAAAGTGTTGTTTTTTTCCCCTTATGCAGTTGAGCCCTGTGGCAAAGCAAGGCTGGCTGGATCACAACAGTTTGTGCATTACTTTATGAATTTCAGACATGTAAAGGGGTCACTGTACACTTTTTCTCCTATGTATTTAGCTGTCCAGCATTTTCCTTAGCGGTCTCCGTCAGTTTTGCCATTTTTCACAATGTAGACCCATCATTCTGTGTTTCAGAGGTATGTCCAGGGCTGGTGGGAGGAGCCAGAAAAAGCCACAGCGTGGTAAGAGGAGGACGACCGAATCATCAGATGAGGATGATGATGATGATGATGATGATGACACGCCTAAAAGGCAGACAAAACGCAGAGCAGCTAAAGCCGTTAGGTGAGATCTCCCGATTGCTCGTCCATAAGTGTATTTATAGACTGCTGTCACCATATGCAATTTGTTTCTTGCAATGTGGATGTGGAAAGTCATAGAATGAAATTTTAGAGATTTTTTTTTTTTTCTACTGTGAAAGAGAGGAATGTATGCACAAGTCCGCTGATTTTTAATGGGCCTGTACACAAAGGTGCATAAACCCGTGCTTCTATAGACAGTGGAGTCACTAGGGTTGGTGTTACCTGTTGCGGTAAAACATCCCCCCCCCCCCCCCCCCCCCCCCATCTATCCTGCCCAGCACCCTGCAGGCAGTGCACAGTCACACACCCCAAACCGTCCCCTGTAAATTATAGTATAGGGTGGTATAGTGGCAGGTTAGGGTAGTATGGGGTATAGGGCAGGTTAGGGTAATATAGGGCAGTTTGGGGTGGTATAGGGCAAGTTAGGGTGGTATACGGCCGATTTGGGTGGTATTGTGCAGGTTGGGGTGGTATAGGGCAGGTTAGGGTAATATAGGACAGTTTAGGGTGGTATAGGGCAGGTTGGGGTTGTATAGGGCAGTTTGGAGGGGGGTATAGGGCAGTTTAGAGTGGTATAGGGCAGATTGGGGTTGTATAGGGCAGATTGGGGTGGGGCAGGTTAGGACTCTATGTAGTTACATTGTGCAGTAACTTACAGCATAGTTGCAGAGATGAAGACACTCGAGGTTGCTGTGTCCTCGCCTCTTTCTCCACCTTCAGCCACGGGATTAGCCAGATTGAAGGAGTCTGTGGGAGGAGTGGAGGAGGCAGCCACACCCCCAGCTCAACCCACCAATTCCGGCTGCCTCGGGAGGGATTGGAGACCCCCAAGGGACAGGTTCACTTGATTTAATGACGGGGGGGAGTGTTATGGGCAGCCTCCCCTGCGCGGCTGCGTGTCCTGCTAGCACCGCTCCGCTGCAACTCTGCAAGTGCAAACAATATAGTGCACTGTGTAGCGGCGGCCCCGGTGTCACCCCTCTGGTGGGTGTCGCCCAGTGCGGGCCCCCCCCCCATAGCGACACCACTGCCTATAGATCAGTAAAAAAAAAAAACTGCTTTGTTGGACACCCCCAAGAAAAGCAAGTAGTTGTACGCTCATATAAAATCGATTCCCCACACATTTTACTATACAGCCCATCCACGTGTTTTCAAGCAGAAATCTCCTGCCAGGAATCTGATGTTCATGTATCAATACTCTCTTCAAGTACCCTTAAGCCTGGTACACACCACTATTTTTTTTCTTTCGTTCAATCCAGTGGGCTGAACAAAAAAAAAAAAAAAAACTACAGCCCAGGAGGAGCTGCTGTACTAACAATGCAATGTTAGTACAGCGATCTCCTCTGCTGTGCTATTGTGTTCTGAAAAGGGGGATGGCCCCCAGGGTCAGGGGTGGGCAGGAGGGCACTGTAGTATCATGTGAAGGAGAGGGGGGTGGGGCACCACAAGGAAATTGGGTTGAGGGATTTGTGTTGAGAAGGTGAATTTGGGGGGGCAGCAGGGGGATTGGGGGAGGGTAATTTGTGCTGGAAGTGGAGGATTTGGAGTGTGTGTGTGGGCTGACCATAATTTTCTAGCAGGGCTTTTCTACCAGGTTGTCGTGGCCCCCTGGGGTGCCGCAGCAAAATGACATAAAGACCTTTACCGTCTGACCATGAAAGGGTCACTGTTTTAAGTTCTGTGTATAGAGAGGGGGGAGCTCTTCTGGGCTCTTTCCTCCTCTAAGCTGTTATCTGTACTTTTGCCAGCTAAAGTGGAAGCTGTCAATGCTGCCCGCCCGCGTCCTGCCAACCAATGACATCATCGGTTGCTAGGGTCAGGTCGGGCACGAATTTAATTTTGCCAGCAAAAGTACAGAAAACAGCATAGAGGAGGAAAGAGCCCCGGAGGTGGAACGGGACTGTGCTCTCCCTCCTCTCCGTACAGAACGTAATACAGTGATCCCCCGTACACACGATCGGACGTTCCGCCAACAAAACCGTGGAGTGGAGGAGGTTGTTCGAGGGTTGTTGGCTCAAACTTGTCTTGCATACTCACGGTCACACAAATGTTGGCCAACAATTACGAACGTGGGAACGCGGCGACGTACAAGATGTACGACGAGCCTGGAAAAATGAAGTTCAATAGCCAGTGCGGCTCCTTCTGCTTGATTCAGAGCATGCGTGAACTTTTGTGCGTCGGACTTGTGTACACACGATCGGACTTTCCAACAACAAAGTTTTGTTGGCTGAAAATTTGAGAACCTGCTATCAAACATTTGTTGGCGGAAAGTCCCACAGCAAATGTTCGATGGAGCATACACACGGTCAGACTTTCTGACGACAAGCTCACATCCAACATTTCCTGTGGGAAAATCCGACCGTGTGTACGGGGCATGACCCTTTCATGGTTGAATAGTATAGGGCTTTGTGCCATTTTGCTGCTACAAGGGCAAAGAGGAGGGGGTTTATGAAGGAGGATTTGTGGCTCGCGGGCAGGGGGGTTGGGGGTGGGGGGGTGTTATTAGTGCTAGACATGGTTTTTTTGTTTTTTGGTTTTGTGGTTTTCCTTCTACTGACCACTTAACTCTGCCTTACAAACTACATTTTGGGGCTTTTACACATTAGGTGTAGTGTGGTAAAATGTGTGAAATTGCGCGTTTTCCAGCACCACACAAATGCCTTTTGCGGTTGCGCACAGGTCCACACATCCACCAATTGCATGTTTGCTTGCGCCCATTTAAAGGAGTTGTAAAGGCAGAAGGTTTTTTATCCTAATGCAATCTATGCATTAAGATGAAAAATTCTCTGTGTTGTAGCAGCCTCCCCAGCACCCCCCTAATTGCTTACCTGACCCCCATCTCTCTCCAGCGATATCCACGAGTGTGCATCCGGGACTCTCCTCCTGATTGGCTGAGACACAGCAGTGGCGCCATTGGCTCCCACGGCTGTCAATCAAAGTCAGTTAGCCAATCAGGGGGGAGAGGGGGCGGGGCCGGGTTGGGGCTCCATGTCTGAATGGACACAGGGAGCTGTGACTCGGCGCGGATGCCCCCATAGCAAGCTGCTTGCTGTGGGGGCACTTGACAGGAGGGAGGGGTCAGGAGAGCCGAAGAGTGACCTGAGAAGAGGAGGAGCCGGGCTGCTCTGTGCAAAACCACTACACAGAGGAGGCAAGTATAACATGTTTGTTATTTTATTATTATTTTTTTTTAACAAGACTTTACAATCACTTTAATGCCATGGTAACGCAGTACCATATATTTTGGTGGGGCTCAATTTTAAACAAAAATCATACCAGCACCTTTTTTTGCACGTTTCAAGAGCATAGGGCAGTGATGGCGAACCTTGGCACCCCCAGATGTTTTGGAACTACATTTCCCATGATCATGCACTCTGCAGTGTAGTTGAGCATCATGGGAAATGTAGTTCCAAAGCATCTGGGGGTGCCAAGGTTCGCCATCACTGGTATAGGGCAGCCTAATAAATCCAAATAAAAATAGAACATGCAAAAAAGGGCTCAGGCTCAGGTGCACCTCCTTGTGTGAACGAGCCCTTAGACTGGTGTGCCCCCGGGGGTTGTGCACAATCCTAAAGGGTGTCTTTGACTACAGAAAGGTTGAAAAACAACTCCCTTAGGCCGGCCATAGATGATTCGAACCGTTAATGGGCAGGCTGAATGTACCAAGTTAATTGATCGATCAATTTTGGTACAACCAGCCTGCCGGATTCGCTTTTGCGATAATCTCTGCCTTCTCCCCGCTGGGAGCAGACAACGGCTTTCTCCATCACTGTGTGTACTGACGGGGGGAGTCATGCAAATTTCTTGGGTTGCAGGAAAGAAATTGGCACCGTGTATGGCCTGCCTTGTAGATCACCTTTTAGAATGAATTAAGATTTCATAGATTTCAAGCAAAGCCTTTTTGTCCTTGACACGTACTCACACTAAACTCTCGTTGAAAGCCTTAACAGATAAGTGGAAGTTGTTATAGGTGCCAAGGGAGGGGAGGAGGGGGCAGCTCTATAATAATGTCCATGGTTTTAGACCGAGATGGCCAAAAAACGTATGTAGGTGTGAAAGTAAACTCTTGACTGTATAGCATATTTCATCTGTTCATCTATTCCTAATATTAATTGTAACATGGGGATAGTTGTAGCACTTTTTGAGCTTGCTTAGTTCAATACGTATTATTTTGTTGCAGCTACAAAGAGGACGATGATTTTGAAACAGATTCTGATGATCTGATAGAAATGCAGGGAGAAGAGGCAGAAGAACCAGAAGATAACCATGAAACTATAGAGAAAGTATTGGAGTCCAGAATTGGAAAGAAAGGAGGTTGGTGTATGATGTTTGTGTATTTAAAGCGGATCTTCACTGTGTCTAAGCACCATAAACCAAAAAAAAAAAGTATTATATTCATTTTTTAATATCCAAAGCAAATGCCTCCCATCCATCCATGTCTCTATGCTTTCTGTTTTTGAGAAATCACTTTGAAAAACAGCCCCCTAGCGCAGGGGTCTCAAACTGGCGGTCCTCCAGCTGTTAAGAAACTACAAGTCCCATGAGGCATTGCAAGGCTGACAGTTACAAGCATGACTCCCACAGGCAGAGGCATGATGGAACTTGTAGTTTCGCAAAACAGCTGGAGGGCTGCCAGTTTGAGACCCCCTGCCCTAGCGCATGGGTAGGCAACCTCGGCCCTCCCAGCTGTTTTGATACTACAAGTGGCATTGCAAGACCCTAACAATCACAGGCATGACTCCTGGAGGCAGAGGCAGGATAGGATTTGTAGTTTCCCCACAGCTGGAGGGCTGAGGTTTCAAATATCAAACGGACCTTTTCATTTCATGCGGAAACACTTCTTAGCTCTACAACTAGCTATGGTAAACAACCAGATAGTTACACGTACGTTTCGCAAAGAAACGGCAGCAAATACCCTCCTCCTGGCCCAAAGTCATCATCCAAAATCTTTGATGGAATACCAACAGGGCAGTTTCTGAGGATTAGGAGGAATTGCTCTGAAGAGAAGCATTTTCTAGAAGAGGCGGAGGACATGTACAAACGCTTTAGGGAAAGGGGATATTCCCATCAACCACTCAAAAAAGCTAAGTCCAAGGCCCTTAAAAAGGGAGTCCCGCAAAAAAAAAAAAAAATTTAAAAGTCAGCAGCTACAATTACTGCAGCTGCTGACTTTTAAAATAAGGACACTCACCTGTCCCGGGGTCCAGCGATGTCGGCACCCGAGACCGAATCGTCCCTCGGTCCTCGAGTGCTGCCGCCGCCATTCTCTGCAACGGAATCAGGAAGTGAAGCGCTGCGGCTTCACTTCCCGGTTCCCTACTGCGCATGCGCAAGTCGCGCTGCGCTTCCCAACTGGTCCCCGCTGTCTCTGGGACCCGTGTGTGTCCCAGCAGACAGCGCAGTGGGGACGGGAAGAGGCATAGACTCCCGTGGGAGTCGATGCCGGAAGTGGGTGCAAATACCTGTCTTAGACAGGTATCTGCACCCCCCCTCCCCCCTGAAAGGTGCCAAATGTGACACCAGAGTGGGGGGGGGGTTCCGAAAAGCAGAGGTTCAATTTTTGTGTGAACCTCCGCTTTAACTGTAGACGGGAATCCCTCCTAAAAGCTCAGAATGCCCCCTCAAAGAAACTAGATAATTATCCAAGAATCCTCACAAAATTTGGGTCCCAGTGGACCCAGGTTAAAAATATCTTGGAAGAACACTGGCACATCCTGAGATCCACCCCGTTAATTGCTGACATGGTGGGCCCTAGGCCACTGTTGACAGCAAGGAGGGCACGGATTCTTAATTATGCCCTGGTACATTCAGAGTATAAAAGAACACAAACAAAGGATTGGCTCACAAGTTCAAGGCCCCCTGTGGGTATGCATGCCTGTGGGCATTGCAGCATTTGTAAATATGTACATAGGACTGATGTGTTCACCAATCCTCGCAGAGGCAAAGAGTATAGGGTTAAAAGCTTTATAAATTGCTCAACCACTAGTTATTTATATGCTTACCTGCCCCTGCAACAAAATATACGTTGAGAAAACTCAAACGGGAACTCCGCATTAGGATTGGCGAACACATCAGTGGTATAAAGAAGAAAGAGGATGACCACCCAATATCATTACATTTTGCACAATTTCTTGGTGGTGACCCCAAGGGGTTAATGATAAAGGGAACTATGCACTCAAGTTACCCCTTTAGAAGGGGAGACTTTGACACCATTTTATTACAAAAAGAGAAGATGTGGACGTACTATTTAAATTTGATCACTCCATTTGGCTTAAATACTGAGTGTAGTCTACAGTCCTTTTTAGCAAAGTAATGTGCAAAGAGGACTGTGGACATACAGCTATAAACAGCCTTAGTACTGTTAGCTCTGTGTTCGAGCCTATTCACTCTCCTTTTACCTTTTGTCTGGTTAAAATAGCAATGCCTATGCACTCAATTAGGTATTCTGCTGAATGTTATGTATGGGAGGAAGAATGGATGACATCTTGTGGCCAAATGTTGATATGACACCTTTAATTCTATGGCTATTTTAAGGCCCCTTTCACACGATCGGGCCGTTCAGGTCCGCCTGTCAGTTTTGTTGGCGGACCTGAACGGGCGCTCCATGCTAGCCTATGGAGCGACGGATGTCAGCGGAGACGTGTCCGCTGACATCCGATCCGCTAAAAGCAGGCAGATGCCTCTACGTTCGGATCCATCGCTATCGGATCGGGTGAGATCTGCTGTAAACGGACATGCTGTCCGTTTTCGTCCGATCCCTCCATAGGCGGCAGCGGCGCTTGACAAGCCCCTCCCCACTCAGTGAACAGAGAGCGACCTGTCATCCGCCGGCTCAGCGGAGATCAACAGAGAGATCTCCCGCTGAACCGGCGGACCGAGGCGGACTCCGTGGAAGCGGATCCGCCTCGTGTGAAAGGGGCCCAAGTCGCCTTTCCCAAACTCCTCCCAGCTCTGAGGAAGCTAGCGTCTGTTTGATTAGCGAAATGCGTCAGCACGTCGCCTGGGGGAGTGTTAGCTTGCAGCACAAGCGAGGTCTGTGTGACGGAGTCTGAACAGGCGGGATATTCAGTGTACAGGGAACTTATCTGGACTGCTCCACTCAAGCACGTTTATATGCACAGCATTCACATTGCTATAACAGCAACTACTTGCGCAGCTATACTGTATTCCTGACAATTGGACTCTGATATACTCTGAACGAGGTCTGATCTGTATTGATGGGTAGAGGCAGAAAAAAGTGGCTAAAGCAGAAGACACGGCAAGAGTATATTTAACCTATTTAAATCAGCTGTGACTCCTTACTCCTGCTTTTCCTCCCCATCCTCGTTCTACTATGGAGAAATTTATGTGCATTGACCTTAGGAAGGAATGACTTTGTGCGAGAGGGTTCCCTGATTATCCCTGTATCCAAAACCTGCACTCCGTGACTCAGCTGATTAACCACGCCAGTCATTAATCTTTACTAAAGGGACCTATATCCTTCATTATTACCTTTTATTTACCCTGCTTAAGATTTCAGAACGGCCAAGTGTTCATCACCTTGCTCCAACTTTACAAAATCCCCAATCTCGCCATATGATCATCTACACCCAAATAGTAGTTAGAAGCCGCGTGGGCTAAGGAATAATCCATTTATCCGGAGGACTGTTTCTTCCTGTATTACTCATCACTGGAGATTTGTTTAATGATCATTTTGTGCGTATGTATGTGGGTTTGTATGTGTATGGTGCATGCGCAGCTGCGTCCCCCAGTTTTAATATGACAACGTTGTCTCTTTTAACACGTCTGTGAGGTACACAATCGGTACACTCTGTTCTTTTGAATTGTTGTTGTGTGTTTTTTCTATTCAATAAATTACTTAATCAATATAGAGTATCCTAATTGGCCCTCTTGGGAGAACTTTTTTTTCTCTCTGTTTTGACATATGCGACTTCAGGGTCGCTAGGACTGCATCTCTTAGCTTGGAATTGTCCTATGTATCCACCTTGATGTGACCTGTAAACTTTTTTTCTACAATAAAGGTGCTTTTTTTTTTCACGGAAGTGCGGCCGTCCAGATTTTCTCATTTGTTTTCTAGGACTGCATCTCTGGGGGGGGTGACTCCGAGTGTTGAGTGATTGATAACAAATTTTTCAATCTATTAATTATTATTTTTTGTGTGGTTGATCCAGGCATCCAATTTGTTCCCCCCCCAACCCCCCCCCCAAAGTATAGAGCACCAGCAATCACTGGGTTTCAGCAGAGATTTATGGAAACCCATTCATGACGCTGTTGCCAATCACTTGTGTTTTGTTTAAGCAGCATGCTCGGAGTGATGGACGCGTGATCGTGCGACTTTGTAACAACAAAAATATCTGGTGTGTTTTCTTGTTAAAAGAAGTAACGTGTTAATTTTTTATAATTTTAGCAACTGGAGCCTCAACAACTGTATATGCAACAGAAGCCAATGGAGATCCATGTGCTGACTTTAACCCAGAAACAGATGAAGGAGAGCAACAATATCTTATCAAATGGAAAGGCTGGTCTTACATTCACAGCACTTGGGAGAGTGAAGAGTCCCTCCAGCAGCAGAAGGTGAAAGGCCTAAAGAAGCTGGAGAACTTTAAGAAGAAGGATGATGAAATCAAGCAATGGTAACGCTCCAGTATGATTCTACAGGGATATCACTTGTGTAGTACAGAGCTTAAAGAGGAGTTCCACCCAGGGGGTCCATTAAAAAAAAAAAAAATTTAAAGTCAGCAGCTACAAATACTGCAGCTGCTGACTTTTAATTGGACACTTACCTGTCCCTGGATCCTGCAATGCGGGGGATCGAAGCCCCGCTCAGCCCCCCCCCCCTCCGTTCGGCGGTGTTGGCATTTCAACTGTGGGCGCCGGGCTGTGGCTTCACAGCCTGGCACCCACTGCGCATGCGCGAGCGGCACCACGTGCCGTGATTGGCCGCTCAATAACCTGGGACCTGTAATGGGTCCCAGATGATTGACAGGAGGGAGCAGAGCTGAGCCGTGCCGAGTGGGAAGTGATGTCACCAGCCCAGGCAAAGGAAGAGGCAGACTACGAGGGACCACCTAGCAACAGGCATTTAGAGATAAGTAAAAAAAAAAAAATCCAAATTTTTTTTGATTTTTTTTGTTTTTTTTTTTTAGAATTTTTCAGGTATTTTTGTTTTTTTTGGGTGGAACCCCACTTTAACTCCGTTATCACATATAGTGATTATGATGTTCGTGTTCCATTTATGCCGTCTTTATTCAGTTATGTTAGGTTATTACAATTTTATTGGTTATGTTTATGTTTTTAAAGGAGATATTGTTATTTAGACTCATTTGCTGTATTTTCTGTTTCCAGGCTATCAAAAGTTACCCCTGAAGATGTAGAGTATTATAACTGCCAGCAGGAACTAGCAGGAGAACTGAATAAGCAGTATCAGATTGTTGAGAGGATCATAGGTAAGTGGGCTTTTTATATGTAGCACTACCCCCCCCCCCAAAGGACTTGGAGATGTCGGGGTTCTCCACTGCCGCACAGCCAGCCACACCGCATTTTCAACTTGCATCCAGACACAGAAAACCGTGTTTGAGCTTTGTGTTTGTTGTTTTATTGAGGGGATAATAACTTGGATGGGGATAGGAATTATGGGATGCCCAAATTTGACAGTAACAAAGAACCAGGGACAACTTCCTCCCTATTTACAACTTCACTTAATCCTCCTGCACAGCCAGTAGCTGCAGCACCCCCACGCCCCCCCCGCAGCACTAACACAGCCCCCACCACCACCACCACTCGCTGTCCTTACCCTAGATACGGGCGGTGAGTGCATGGCGGGCTCGGGGAAAGCTGCTCCGGTGTCCTCTCCTGGAGCAGCTTCCGCAGTGTCTCCTCTCTCCTCCTCCCAGCGCTAGGCGTCCAATAGGATTGCCTGGCGTTTTGGCCAATCAGGAAACAGGTTTCATACCTGCTTCCCGATTGGCTGGGAGGAAGATCAGTGTTGCAACAGCAAATATTAATTCGCTGTTGCAACACACCTGGGTGGGCTCCAGACGCAGTGCTCTGTGTCCCGAGTCCACCCTATTTTTAAGCCTATTAGAGCCTATGGCTCTAATCGGGTTCTTCAAAAAAAATAAAAATCCCTGGCCTCTCTAATTCAAATGGCCAGTGACCCACATGAATAGGAGGTGGCCGTGGATGGATTCATGCTTTGCATAACTATGCTACTGCATATAGGGAGTGGTGAGGATAGGGGGGCGGCTCCACTAATGCACGTACTACCCCCTGAGCTTAGAATTTGCTCTACAGATATTTTTTTCTTGTACAGAGATTTTTTTTTTTTTTTAAAGAAAAAATGTATTGAAGGTACCGATTATCCTATTCTTTGTTTTTCAGCCGTGAGGACTGGTAAATCCGCCACTGTACAATCCGACTTACCAGGTAAACTTTATACAATACATGCTCTGCATGACTGAGCAAGTCTGACCATGTACTTGTACTTGTATGAGAAAGTCTCCTGTTCTCTGTATTGCTTCCTTTGTGTGAAATCCCTGGTGTTCCTGCCGGTCTCTCTGCCCTCCTTTTTAAAAACTGACCACACTAAGCAGGAGATGACACCGTGGTCAGTTCTCTAGCTATGCTGGGAACTCAGTGTACTCTCCTCCAATAATCAGACTTGTCCTGACATGGGGAATGTGATCATTTATAAAAAAAGTGATAAAAAGGTAGTGAGTGTTGTCTCGCGAAACGAGGCAGAATTCAAACTAATGGGGTGTGCAGTACCGCATTTGGCCAGAGGTGCGGGGGCGCCGGGGACACTCGCAACGGTTCAGAGCCGTTTGTAAACACGCGTAAATACTCTGTTTTCGAAGCTTTCCGAGTTCAGCCGAGCTGTCCCCGAGTATTTCCCAGGCTCTCCAGCGCTCCCCCCCCACCTCTGGCCACATGCGGTATTGCATGTAATAGAAGTTGTGACTAATTTCTGATTGGGACTCTAAAACAAAGTTAATACTGCAGAACGAATTATCTTTGTTTCCATTGACTTCTGCGGGGAAACTCGCTTTGATATGCGAGTGCTTTGGATTACAAGCATTCTAATGGAACGGATTATGCTCATGATCGAAGGTTCCACTGTATCTATACCCAAATGTTTTGCCTTTCATTTCTATTTTAAACTGAAGTTGTTTTACAGGTGATTGTTTACAATCACTTTAAAGTAGAACTATAGACCTTTTTTTTTTTTTTTTTCATTTTGGATAGAGTAAAGGGGGGTTATTCTAAAACCTTTCAGTTTATTTTTTGCCACCTCTGTCCATTGGAGAAATTTCCCTTCACTTCCTGTCCCATAGCCAAAACAGGAAGTGAGAGGAAATCCCTGAAAATTAAGGGAATCCCTTGGGGACCCCCCCAGGTCATTAGAACTAGTGTTCCCATTAAGGCTCCATTTGCATCTATGCATGTCGCTTTTCAGCGTTTATGCGGTGCTTTTTGCTGTGCTTTTTTTTTTCCCGGGATTTAGCCGCAATTGGCGTTTTTGCATGTTTTTTTTATTCTTTGGAAAAGCTGTTGGGCAGATTTAAAAATGCAAATCGTGGCAAAGTCGCGGTTAAAAAAAAAAAAAAAAAAGCATTATATTCTTTTCTGCAGCTTTTCCTTTGAAGTCTATTGAACCAAAAAAAAGCACCGTTTTGTGTTTTTAAAAAAGTCCCTGACCCTTTTAAAAAATGCAGAGGCACAAAAAATGCATTGATGTGAACTTGTTCCATAGGAACGCATGGTAAAAAAAAAAAAAAAAAAAACGCATTGGTGTGAATGGAGCCTTAAAGTTTTCCCCTCTATTACTTTTCTGGGGACAACAAAAAATTTGGTCTTTTCTTTTACTTTCGCTTTTAATGATGATAGTAAAACAGGACAAATAGAGGGGGTGAATGTCCCTATAGGGGCACAGACAGCAGTAAAAGGTGTTCTAATCCCTCTCCCCTCTATCAAAAACTGAGCAAAAGGTTTTGCCTTTTAGTTGTACTTTAAGCTTTGGCAATAAAACCTGGAAGCTGATTGCTTTCTATGCAGAGCTGCACCAGATTAGTAAATGACCCCCCTTTGTGCAGCCTTTTTAGGAGCATGTCCTATAGACATTGATGATCTTGCACGTGGGGATTTTTTTTTCTTATCCACCATATTTATTTTCTTAATTGGTTCCAGCTAGTTTCAAGTCACTGTTGGATTACTTTCAAAATGTTACAGTTCGGTGAACATACATACACTATATTGCCATAAGTATTGGGACGCCTGCCTTTTGCACGCACATGAACTTTAATGGTATCCCAGTCTTAGTCTGTAGGGTTCAATATTGAGTTGGCCCACCCTTTGCAGCTATAACAGCTTCAACTCTTCTGGGAAGGTTGTCCACAAGGTTTAGGAGTGTGTCTATGGGAATGTTTGACCATTCTTCCAGAAAGGCATTTGTAACGTCAGGCATTGATGTGGACGAGAAGGCCTGGCTCACAAACCTGACAGAATACCTCTGAGATGAATTGGAGTGGAGACTAAGTCAAGTTCCTCCACCCCAAACTCACTCATCCATGTCTTTATGGACCTTGCTTTGTGCACTGGTGCGCAGTCATATTGGAACAGGAAGGGGCCATCACCAAACTGTTCCCACAAAGTTGGGAGCATGAAATTGTCCAAAACATCTTGATATGCTGACACCTTAAGAGTTCCCTTCACTGGAACTAAGAGGCCAACCCCTGAAAAACAACCCCACACCATAATCCCCCTTCACCAAATAATTTGGACCAGTGCACAAATCAAGGTCCATAAACACATGGATGAGCGAGTTTGGGGTGGAGGAACTTGATTGGCCTGCACAGAGTCCTGACCTCAACCCGATAGAACACCTTTGGGATGAGTTAGAGCGGAGACTGTGAGCCAGGCCTTCTCGTCCTACAACAATACCTGACCTCACAAATGTGCTTCTGGAAGAATGGTCAAACATTCCCATAGACACACTCCTAAACCTTGTGGACGGCCTTCCCAGAAGAGTGGAAGCTGTTATAGCTGCAAAGGGTGGGCCAACTCAATATTGATCCCTACGGACTAAGACTGGGATGTCATTAAAATTCATGTGTGTGTAAAGCCAGGCGTCCCAATACTTGTGACAATACAGTGTATATGTCTCATCTGTTATGGGGTACGTGACACGTGATTTACCTGTTAAAATGTTCTGCAGTCAACAGTCGGAGAAGCTCCACCTCCAATGAACCCGAGTACCTGTGCAAGTGGATGGGTCTCCCCTATGCCGATTCCAGCTGGGAAAATGAATCGCTCGTTGGGAAGAAATTCCAGAACTGCATTGACAGCTTCCACAGCCGTAATAACTCAAAAAACACTCCAGTGAAAGACAGCAAGGTATTATAGTATACTTTTTTTTTCATGTTTTTATAAAATCAAAGATTGGGCACTTCAAGTGCTCCACTCTGATAGATAAACTTCCTCTGAGGTCAAGACCCAATGTCCCTTTAGTTTTTTTATTGCTGTACATGACATGACTTGAACATAAAACGGTTGTCAAGCAAAGCACAGGACTTTTGCAGTTACAGAGTTCTATGTTACATAGGTAATTTAAAAAAAAAAAATGTTTTATACACTTTATGCTTTACAATAGTAAAATCTTGAAATTTCTGTAGGAGTGATTACTGTTTGTGTGCATTTGATAGGTCCTGAGACAAAGACCCAGGTTTGTGACATTGAAGAAGCAGCCTTCTTACATTGGAGGTGAAGGACTCGAGCTCCGCGACTATCAGCTAGAGGGTCTAAACTGGCTGGCTCACTCGTGGTGCAAGTAGGTATTGGTTGTATGTTTAGTGAGTTTGTATTGGTTGATCTTAAAAGGTTCCCACTCAAGTATTGTACTCTGTACATTTTTAAACCTTCTTGAGCTTAAAGCGGTTCTAAGGGGTATTTTTGTTCCCCAAAAATAATAAACATGGTATACTTGCCTTCTCAGTGCAATGGTATTGCACAGAGCATCCCAGAATCTCCTCCTCTAGGGTCCCCAGCCAGTGCTCTTGGCTCCTCTTCTTCTCTTTATCCCACCATAGGATGTGGCTTCCTATGGTGGTACACCTGTGGGCTCGATCCCGAGCCAGGCTGTGTATATCTAAAGTGTAAAAAAACTGGAAGGTGCTCAGGGGCTGATGTACAGAAGTGGAAGGGCCATCCCCGTCACCCGATCACACTGCCTTTTACCATAATGATTTTGACCCTCCCAAAGGAATGGTCAAAAGAAGCTATTTTTAATCCTTGGTTCACAAAAGCAGCCTCAGGTATAGATAGTCCGTCAGCTTCTTCCCTCGACTGCCCTCTCTCAAGATCACAAGTCAATTCAGTTAAACTATCCAAGAACTCCCAGGATAATCAAAAGTAGGGAAGGAAGCATCTCATAGTGTAGCAAATTTTGGTAACCAACATTTATTAAAAGTAGAACACTCACAATAAGTAAAGGTAAAACCAGCATGTCATAAATACCAATATGTTTCCAAACAACAAAATGGCCGCTACATCCCGGTGCATGATGACGTCACACCGTGACTCCACCTCATAGATGCAGTGCAACTGACCTGGCTATCCACCAGACATTTCTCAAAGTGTAATCCCCATGAATCCAATACAACCATGCTTCACTTCTGATTAATAGTTCTATTTCCCTATAGACATCAGTGTAGGGCAGGGATATGCAATTAGTGGTCCTCCAGCTGTTGCAGAACTACAAATCCCATGAGGCATAGCAAGACTCTGACAGACACAAGCATGACACCCAGAGGCAGAGGCATGATGGGACTTGTAGTTTTGCAACAGCTGGAGGTCCGCTAATTGCATATCCCTGATGTAGGGAGACACACATTAGAAATTCCGGAGCCTTACCTTTTCCTTTCCTAGGCCTCTAACTTTCTCCCCCTACCGGATGTGATGTTTTCCTCTTTCAGCTAATGCTTTGGCATTGTAAGTGTGGGCGTCCGGCTGTGGCTTCACAGCCGGACACCTACTGTGCATGCGCGAGCTGCTCCGTGCACCGTGACTGGCCGGGCAATCATCTGGGACACGTGACGTGTCCCAGATGATTGCCGAGAGGGAGGGGGGGAGGGGATCTCCCTTTCGGTGTTGCGGTGCCCCGGGAGGAAGTGGGAGCTGGGACCCCCCCAAAAAAATGACATGCCAAATGTGGCATGTCAGGGGGTCACCTCCCTTAAAGTGGAAGTTCCATTTTTGGGTGGAACTCCGCTTTAAAAGAGGAGCTTCAGTCTCCTAATATAAAAATAAAAGTCAGCAGCTAGAAAAACTGTTGCTGACTTTTAGGCTTCATGCACACTGAACTTTATAATAACGTTATAAAAACGTCAGTAGCTTTGCAGTTTTTCAACGTTTTTTTAGCGTTTTTGCACTATCTGCACAGAGTTTGCATGTTCTCCTTCGCGGGTTTCCTCCTACACTCCAAAGTAGGGTTGCTACCTGTTTGGGATTCACCCGGACAGACCGCGTTTGGGATCATGTGTCTGAGTTTCAGCTGGACTGAAACCCGGACATGTGATTCAAAACCCAAACTGTCTGACTTTATTCAGACAGGAATGTTGTTTGGAATGGGGCCTGACGGGAGGTGAGGGTGTGCGTACAATGCTATTCTCTCTATTCTGGAGTGCCCAAAGGTGTCCCAGGTCTGTTAGAATCGTCTAGTTATGGTGAACCTTGGTACCCCAGATCTTTTGGAACAAAATTTCCCATGATGCTCAACTACACTGCAGAGTACATGAGCATCATGGGAAATGTAGTTCCAAAACATCTGGGGTGCCAAGGTTTGCCATCACTGCTATAGTGTATATTAAAAAAAAATTTAAAAATTGCTTTGCGTTGTTAAAGTGTTTGGGTTTGGCTTGAAAAAGTGGCAACCCTACACCAGAGACCCGCTGGCAGGTTAATTGGCTCTTGTCTAAATTAGCCCTAGTATGTTTATGTATGAATGCAAGTTATTGACCTTAGATTGTAAGCTCCTTGGTGGCAGGGACTGATGTATATGTACAATATATAGTATATGTAAAGTGCTGTGTAATATGTAATATCTGTAATTCGGGCTGGGAGATTTTCTCAAAAAAAAAAAAATCTGCGATTTAAAAAAAAAAAAACTCGATTCACTATTTGAATCGATGTGTTTGTTTTTTTTTTTTTTTGACACCGCGCCGGTCCTGGGGAGCTGCGGGCAGGAGTTTTTAGGCGAGGCCGCGGCTTCGGCCTAGTCCGCGGCCTTGCCTAAAAACTCCTGCCCGCAGCTCCTCAGGACCGGCGCGGTGAAAAAAAAAAATATCTAAAAAAATCGATTTGCTTAAATTTTGAATCGATTTGACCTCTCCACTACATTCAAGATTTAAATCGATTTTTTTTTTCCCCAGCCCTACCTGTAATAAATAAATTGTGTTTAAGGGTCATTTCTATTTTTTTTCTGCTCACTGGCTTTGTGTTTTTTTTTTTTTGCACAGGAACAACAGTGTTATCCTTGCTGATGAGATGGGCTTAGGAAAGACTATTCAGACCATTTCCTTCCTCTCATACCTCTTCCACCAGCATTTTCTTTATGGCCCATTTCTGTTGGTGGTGCCATTATCTACATTAACTTCGTGGCAACGAGAATTTGAGATCTGGGCTCCTGACATTAATGTGGTGGTTTATATAGGAGATCTCGGGAGCAGAAACACGGTGAGTAATGTGCAGAATCATCAGCAACTACCCAGGAAAGGGCTCTTCATCACACCTGTACAGATTTACTCATCTACAGATGAACCTTCCTCCTTTTTTTAGATACGAGAGTATGAATGGGTTCATCAGCAGAGCAAGAAAATGAAGTTTAATGCAGTACTGACAACCTATGAAATTTTACTGAAGGACAAGGTAGGTGACTCAGTTGTGTGTGTTATTGCCTTAGGCTGGACATAGCTAGCTCAGTAAAGTGATTTCTGGGCCACGTCCCATGTGTTAAAGGATGATAATGACGTCCTGTAGATGCATAGACTATCTACATGTTTACTTAAAAAAGAACTCCATCTTTCAAAAAACTTTTACATAGTCCGTTTAAGCCAAGCTGTCCCAAACGAACTATATACCTTACTAACCTGTGAGGCCGCTAGATGTGCGCTATAAACTGTATGTAGCGGAGGCAATATACAGCATTCCGGGTGCGAGCCAAGACTTCCTTTCTCATACCCGGTATTCTATCAGAATACCGCTACCCATCAGAAAATGCAACGGAAGCCATCTTGGTACACCACAGTAAGCCTATAGTCTGAAGGTGGCAAGCGGACATCTTTTTACACCCGCCGTTGTCTGGCATTTCACACTTATTTTTACCAGTAAACTAAACTCATATAGTGAAATCCGTCAGACTGTTTTGATGTTGAATTTTAAAAGCAGCCATGTTCTGTCAGATTAACAAACCCGTGAGATCATCAGGCTTGCCGCTGCTTTGGAAATTCAACAACAGAACAGTGTCACTGATTTCTAATTACTGTATTTCACTATATAAGCTCAGTGTACTGGTAAAAATAAGTGTGAAATGCCAGACAACGTGTAAAAAGTAGCCCGCTGACTTTGGTGGGTGTAAAAAGATGTCCACTTGCGGCCTTCTGACTGTAGCCTTTCTGCGGACAAGTGCGGGGTGAACCAAGATTGCCACGATGGAACGTTTCTTCCGTTGCATTTTCTGATGGGTAGCAGTATTCTGATGGAACGTCGGAATACAGATCAGTCTACAGCAGCCGCACTCAGCCACTCAGAGCAAGCAATGTATTCTGTCAATGAATGCAAAGCTTTCTGTCTTTGGCTGAGTCAGAGAGGTGGGCTGATGATGTCACAAGCTCTGAATCAGCCAATCAGAGGAAGTTGATAGAATACATTGCTTGCTCTGAGTGGCTGAGCGCCGCTGCTGTGGACTGACCTGTGTTCTGGGTATGAGACAGGAAGTCTCGGCTCGCACCCGGAACACAGTGTGGTATACGGTATGGAGCCACAACTACGGCCTCAGGTTAGTGAGGGACAAAGTTTGTTTGAGCCAGCTTGGCCCAAACTAACTATGTAAAGCATGGGTGCTCAACCTGTGGCCCTCCAGCTGTTGCGGAACTACAAGTCCCATGAGGCATTGCAGGGCTGAACCATTACAAACATGGCTCCCAAATGCAGAGGCATGATGGGATTTTTAGTTTTGCAACAGCTAAAGGGCCACAGGTTTGAAAAGTATTTTGAAAGCTGGAGTTCTGCTTTAAAGTGGAAGTCCATGCAAAAACTAAAATCCCTGCATCTATAGACACCACCGATCGAACACTAACCTATCTATCCCTGTAAAGAGAAAATGAGTATACATACCTTTGCTCCGACCCGATCTGACCGGATCCCATGCTGAGCTGTCAGCCGGGGCTTCTCTGTGCAGAGGACACGGACGGCAATGGAAGCCCCTTACTAAATCTATGGGTGACGTCACTTCCCATTCATTTCATAGCCGTTGTCGGCCGTGTCCTCTGCAGAGCTTCCACCGCTGGAGATCAGGTCGGATCGGGCTCAAAAAAAGTATGTATACTATTTTTTTTCTTCACAGGGCTAGATAGGTTAGTGTTACATCGGTGGTGTCTATAGATGCAGAGATTTTAGTTTTTGCACGGACTTCCACTTTAAAGTATAACTAAAAGCAAAACTTTTTCTTTAGTTTTGGATAGAGAAGAGATGGATTAGAACCCCAGTCAGTTTTTATTCCTATTTGTTCCCCTGTTGGGGAGATTTACCCTCTCTATTTGTCCCATTATCATTGAAGTAAAAGAAAATCCCAAATTTTGAGTTGTCCCCAGAAAAGCTATAGCGAGGAAATCTTCCAATGGGGACACTAGTTCTGATGGCCTGGGGATCCCCAAGAGATTCCTTTTAACTTGCAGGGGTTTCCTCTCACTTCCTGTTTTGGCTATGGGACAGGAAATGAAGGAAAAACTCCCCAATGGGGCTCAGACGATGGAAAATAAACCAACAGGAGTTATAACCCTCCTTTACTCTATCAAAAAAGTTTTGCTATATTAGGACAGCCAAGTAAAGTATGGGTTAGGATTTGTTGCAAGAACTGGTAGCAAATATGAAAATAATTTTTTAACACTTTTGAGGAAAGTTCCTTTGCCAGCTTCCCTTTACTGATTAAAAAGTATTACAATAGGTATAGAGTGGAGCAAATAGGCCCCTAATTTACATATAATCAAGAACCTTGTGTGGAAGTCTCGTTTTCACAAGCTACACCAAGAAGAAATCTCATAGAGCCATACTGTCCATCTTTTCGCAGGCTGTGTTGAGCAGTATTAATTGGGCTTTTCTCGGCGTCGACGAAGCTCATCGTTTGAAGAATGATGATTCTTTGCTGTATAAAACCCTTATAGACTTCAAGTCCAACAACCGACTGCTGATCACTGGGACTCCTCTCCAGAATTCACTGAAGGAACTATGGTCACTGCTACACTTCATTATGCCAGAAAAGTAAGAACTTTACTCGCTGATTCTGAAAAATCAAATTGGCGCCAAGCTTTGGCTTCGGAGGCCTGTGGGGTTCTCGGGCTCTTTGTTTCCAGTTGCTTCTTTGCAGGAGCCAAGTACATATCTACCTTGCTGCACTATATCTTTTCGATTTCAGAAAGCTAAGCAGCAGTGACCTGATTTTTTTGGAATTTTATTACTCGTATAAAAGATTGGTCTACCAAAAAGGTGATGGGTGATATTCTTAATACACTGTAAGTGGAGTTTGGTTGCCTGAGTCTCCCAATGGCTTTTTGACTTTCTCTTGGGGGCTGTAGCAATAATATCTCCTTGCCATAGGCCTTGCTGTGATTCACTCTATCTTGGAGTTTTGGGTGTCTGCCTGCCTTCACATCTTCCCTTCCTCCTCTTGTAGTTCCTGTAATATTTAATAAATGCCAAATCCATTTGGGAGAGTAGGATGTCCTCAAAGCTGCCACAGTGGATGTGCAGACCTGACAAGATCTCAGTACTGGAGTCTCCCAAAATTTTCATCCCCCGCATGTGTCTGACACAGAAATTCCAGGTCTTGTATTACATAACACATAGTGCCACTTTACAGAAAATTGTTGCCCGTTTGCACACAGAAACTCAGCACACCACAAGTATAAAGTAAATGAGACATGGCTTCAGCTTGGCTCTCCATCCGTGAAAGAACCTCCCCACCCCCAACAGGTTTCTTCCATGTGGGGCTTAATCGTAGAAGCAACCGCAGCTGCATCAGAAGCCATAAAGGAGACGGCTGTCCAAACGGAGATATTTGCCAGCACACCATGGAACGACATAGATAGCGTCCAAACATGTAATTTATTTCATGGTCACAACACAAGGAGAGTGCAACGTTTCAGAGTCATGCAAGACCCCTTCGTCAGGCATGTGATGTCACATGCCTGACAAAGGGGTCCTGCGTGACTCCGAAACGTTGCACTCTCCTTGTGTTGTGATCATGAAATAAATTACACGTTTGGACGCTATCTATGTCGTTCCATGGTGTGCTGGAAAATATCTTCATTGTCACTTCAACCAGTATTCAGCTGGTTGTTGCTGCAGCACCCATACTCAAGAACTCATCCAGGAATGTGTGCATTGGGAATATGAAGTATTGGCTGTCCAAACGGGTCTGCTCACTGACAAGGGTTGTCCACATAACAGCGCCACCTGTAGGACAGCTGATCTATACACAGGTGGTGTTGCTTACTAGTTCCTGATCTGATAAAAATCCTGTACAGGTGGCATGGGTGAAACACATGGCGGGGGGGGGGGGGGGGGGGAGAGTTTCTTCCATAGGTGGAAAGCCAAGCTGAAGCCATTTCTCAATTACTTTATACTAATAGTGTGCTGAGTTTCTGTGTGTGGACGGGCGCCATTTTTCTGTAGCCTTGATGGAGTTTGGCGAGTTGGTATTCAGAGCAGATATTTATCCTAACCGGCACCAGCAAAGTAGGACCAGCTAGCTGGGCTTATTATCTGGGGCATCCAAGTGGTACTGGATTTTTTTACATAATGCTACATACCACTATGTGGTTGATTTACTAAAACACGAGCGTTCAAAAATCTGGTGCAGCTCTGCATAGTAACCAATCAGCTTCCAGGTTTTATTCTCAAAGTTTAATTGAACAAGCTGAAGTTAGAAACCGATTGGCTACCCTGCAGAGCTGCACTAGATTTAGCACTCTCCAGTTTTAGTAAATCAACCCTGATGTCTCATATTTGGCCCATAAGCTAAAATTGAGAATATCTAAAGTGTTTTCTTTCCCGTGGAGGTTTTTCAGTGAATACTATCTGTTACTTGCCTGTGCTTGGTTTTAGGTTTGAGTATTGGGAGGACTTTGAGGATGACCATGGCAAAGGGAGTGATAATGGTTACCACAGCCTTCACAAAGTCCTTGAACCATTTCTACTACGCAGAGTCAAGAAGGATGTTGAGAAATCTCTTCCAGCCAAAGTGGAGCAAATCCTGCGGGTGGAGATGTGTGCACTACAGAAACAGTATTACAAGTGAGTCTGTCAATACTAGTGCAGAGAACCATGTTGAACTGGCATCCATAATTAATAAAGTGGAAGTAAACCCATCAATTTAACAGTTTCATATAACCGTTACATTCCTGGCATGCCAGGAATGTAACTGTCACATTGGTTGTGCTCTCAAACAAACTGTCAAACCATCCAATGGTTGGTGTCATAACTGATCACATGTGCAGTATCATGGCAGTTGAAGATCAAACAGAGGCCAAGATGGCAACTTCCTAGGCTGAAAACGATAGGAGGGTTTACTTCCACTATAATTGGAAGTCTATTTTTAGTAGGGCTGTGGAAATTAAAGATTAATTCCTCGATTTAATCGTTAATTTTTTTGAGAGGTCCAGGAATCCAAATGGAGAGAATATCACCACTCCAGGTGGGTCAGATCGAAGTAAAAAGGCATCTCCTCCAGTCTAGAAGTCCAGCTGCTGGCAATGCTGTGGCAATTAGTCATCAAAAAAAAAATTCTGGACAGCTGCACTCCAAAAAATATGTTTGCCTTTATTTAATAAAGTGTCATACAAAATACAGGTCACAGCAAAGTAGAAAGCTTACGCGTTTCGCACTACGATGAGTGCTTAGTCATAGCTTATGACATAGCTATGACTAAGCACTCATCGTAGTGCAAAACGCATAAGCTTTCTACTTTGCTGTGACCTGTATTTTGGATGACACTTTATTAAATAAAGGCAAATATATTTTTTGGATGACTAATTTTTTTTGATCGATCAAATCGATTATTTTTCACCTCTCCGCCGACTTCCGGGTCTTCGGGGAGTTCCGTCGGAGATCTGGTGACGTCACAGACATCGACACCATCGGACTCCTCCCCCCTTCCCCAAGTGCCTCCATCTGCTAACGAGGGGAAGGGGGGAGGAGTCCACCATCGGACTCCTCCCCCCTTCCCCAAGTGCCTCCATCTGCTAACGAGGGGAAGGGGGGAGGAGTCCGGTGATGTCGATGTCCGTGATGTCACCGGACATCCTGGACAGTGATGGTAAATATGGATGTGGTTAACTGGGATCATTCAGTGAGCTAAGTGTAGGCAAATTTGATAACCAAATTTGAGAGTCGATATTAAGTTTTATAATTAAAGTTAAACTAACTTTCTACGTTTTTTCTTAAAGTTTAAAAAAAAAATTGCTTACGTCAGTGCTACATTTTGAATTTAATACGTATTTGTGTGAACTGTGAAGTTAAGTCATGGATTGTGGAAACTATCTAGTGTCAGGTGATTGTATACAGTTTACCACTGACTAATGCAGAGCTGCAATGCAAGGAGATCAGCTAAAAGTAGTTGGATCTGTATGTGCATTATAATTATTCAAAATTAGTCAATTAATCGATTTAAAAAAAAAACGATTAATCGAACACGAAAATTTTAATCAGTAACAGCCCTAATTTTTAGCCTAGTACAGGAGACGATCTACAGATTAAAGATTGCTGTGTGGTGATATTAAATAAATGTATTGCCATTGCTTGTATACAACGTTATGCATTTTCCTCACAATGGCTTTCTTTTGATGTCCTGGCTGTAGGTGGATATTAACCAGAAACTTTAAGGCATTGTCTAAAGGCACAAGGGGCAGCACATCTGGTTTCCTTAACATTGTAATGGAACTGAAGAAGTGCTGCAATCACTGCTTCCTCATTAAGGCGGATGATTCAGAAAGAGAAAGCAGACAAGATTTACTGCAGGTCAGTCAATGAAAAATGGAAACTCTGTTTTCTGCATACAGCAATTGATTCACCCTCTCTGATTGTCATGTTTACCATTATCATTGAATGTGAAAGTAAGAGAAAATACCAAATCTTGGGTTGTCCCCAGAAAAGTAATAGGAGGGGAAATCTTCCAATGGGGACACTAGTTCTGGTGACCTCGGGGTCCCTAAGGAATTCCCCTAATTTGCAGGGATTTTCTCTCACTTCCTGTTTTGGCTATGGGACAGCAAATGAAGAGAAATCTCAATGGGACATAGATGTAAAAAAAAAAAAAAAAAAAAACTGAAAGGGGTTATGATCATCCCTTACTCAATCCAAAATTTATAATATAAAAAAAAAAAAGTTTGCCTATAGTTCTACTTTAACCTGTTATGGACCGCCCTATGCAGATATACTGCGGCAGGGCGGCCCTCCTGCGCGAAATCACGTACCTGTACTGGGTCTGGGGCACGCGCACCGCCGGCGACCCCCTCCCACTGTGATTGGACACAGCGGGAGCAAATCAGCGGGTCCAGCAGACGCGATGTCCACTGGGACATGCTGATCGTTCTCAGGCGAGGCAGAATGGCGGTCTGCCTATGTAAACAAGGCAGATCACCGTTCTGTGAGAGGGGAAGATGCAGATCTTGTGATCCTGCTAAGCAAGAACACGGATCTCTGTCTTCCCCCTCCCAGTCAAAGCACCTCCCCCACACAATTCGACAAAATTGTGCAGAGTAAATTAGTATAGAAAGTGTAGCGCTATTAATGAACCATATATATGAACTATGTTCCAATCATATAAAAGTGTTAATAAACAGTTCACCACTGTGCAAAGAAAATGACAGACTCAAATTTCCCCACATGGAGGGAAGTGTAACACTTATGTGAAATGTGACAGATTCTATAATGTGTATTCATATAGAACAAATCATCTTATATATAAATATCACAACCTCCTACGATAGGGGAATTCAAACGTGAAACAAAGAAATATAAAAGTAAAAAATAGTGCTAGTATTGGGGAGTTCACAACACAAATTCAAAACTGTGCCCACAATCTCCCAATCAAGTTCATTATTCGTATAGTATTAGTTCAGTCCAAAAGATATTGAAAAGATGGCTAGACCAGCCCAAAAGTGCAAAACAGGTGATGTAGTGCTATTCTTCTCAGTGAAGATCCAAAACAAAAAGAGGATGAAATACTCTTACCAACTTCGGTGGACTCACGTGCCGTTGGCGGTGAGTCAAACGAGCTTGGACTGTCATATGATGGATGACAGTATGAGTGTGATCTGTAGTGATGGCGGACCTCCTCCTTGGATGGGGGACCAAGTGTCTGCCCGAGTGGCTCCTTCACAGCTTCCCCTCAAAGACAGGACGAACTCAAAGATAGAAAACTACAACTCCCAGCAGTGCATTTTTTTTTTTAGCACTGATCACTGTATTGTACCAATCGATATACGCTTATTGGGATATATACTTTTTTTTTTTTTACCAAAAATATGTAGTAGAATACTTATTGGCCTAAATTGATGAAAAAATTAGGTATGTTTTTATAGCCAAAAAAAATAAATATAAATATATATATATATATATATATATATATATATATATATATATATATATACACACACCGTTTGTTTTAGTTTTTTTCCAAAATTGTGGGTCTTTTTTTTGTTTATAGTGCAAAAAATAGAAACCGTAGAGGCGATCAAATACCTCCAAAAGAAAGCTCTATTTGTGGCAAAAAAAAGGACATCAACTTTATTTGGTTACAATGTCGCACGACCGCGCAATTGTCAGTTAAAATAACGTAGTGCCGTATCACAAAAAATGACCTGGTCCATATATATATATATATATATGGATCACGCCTTATTAATGCCATCAGTTTTTGGCATCACCTATTTTTGTGCGCAACTATTTTGAAGGATGAAGCACATGAATGGAAAATAGGAACCAAAACGTCTGATGAGCGCTTTGAGAATTCATTGAGACATTGAGAATTGACACTACATCCATCCAACCAGATACTGATGGGTTACTTTATCAAAAATAATGTCAGATATCGCACTAATTTTATGTTGCCTTCTTTTACTTTTAAAATTAGTGCGATATCTGACATTATTTTTGATAAAGTAACCCATCAGTATCTGGTTGGATGGATGTAGTGTCCATTCTCAATAAATTCTCAAAGCGCTCATCAGACGTTTTGGTTCCTATTTTCCATTCATGTGCTTCATCCTTCAAAATAGTTGCGCACAAAAATAGGTGATGCCAAAAACTGATGGCATTAATAAGGCGTGATTGTGAAGAGTGGGAGATTTTTCTTTGGAAAGATGAAACTTTAAAAAGTCCAGTAAGGAGACACGGTCATATTTTTCCTCCACCCCATGTGTTCGCTAAGCGTAAATGCATTTTTACAAAAAAATCCCCCACCCTAAAATCAAAATTTTTAAGTAAGTTTACAATTTTGTGTTAGGCCGCATTTATAGCCATCTTGGGCCGCAGGTTGGACACTCCTGGTCTAGATTCTGCCTCTACGAGGTAGGACACACAACTAAATCAGTAGGGTGTTACTTCACCCCTTGTGCACTATATACCCCCCCTGGACAAGGTAAGAACTCAGTTTTAGTTTTGTGCCTTTTGTGTATATATTTTTAATAACTGGCATTTATTTTTTTCCTTCCAGTCTTTGATTAGAAGCAGTGGAAAGCTCGTTCTGCTGGACAAACTGTTGACACGACTACGTGAGAGAGGAAACCGCGTGCTCATCTTTTCACAGATGGTGCGCATGTTGGACATCTTGGCGGAGTACCTCGCCATTAAGCACTACCCCTTTCAGGTATCTTTGCAAATATTGTGTCTTTGGTATACTAAGAACTTAAATGTTCAAATTGTGACTGGTTAGTAAACGATATACTTGATTATTTTTTCTACATTTTTATTTTTCTTTATTTGGATTTGTACTTCTTTAGCGCTTTTTTCCCCCTGCGTGCAGAAGATGAGGCATGCGTTTAAAGATGGCCATACACTTTTAGAATTCTGGCTGTTTCATAGGAACAATGGCTGACCCTCAACAAAAGTTGATTGAGAAAAGAGCCAACTGGAAAAGTGTCATCTGAACAGTGCTTGGAGCCAATCAACTCCAGGCACTGCTGAGATATTCTGACAACTGGCGCAAGTCAGGATACCATAGCCTGGCAGAGGGGATTTGTCCTTCCATGCTGTTTGTCTAGATGTGAAATCTGTTAGATTATTTGTTCAGCCTAGAGGCAGAATGAAAGAAATCTATTAGTGTATGGCCAGGGGAAAACTACACAAGCACAGGGAAAACCTGCAAACTCCATACAGGTTGTTTCCTGGTGGAAATTCAAACCAAGGGCTGTAAATGCCAAGCACTAAAGCACTGTGCTGCCTCACGTTGCATTTTTACATAGCATATTTATTTTCACATGGAATGTTGATGTTTGGTGTAAACATCCCTTGTGACAGTAATAGGTGGTGACAGGTACTCTTTATGGAGGGATCAGGGGTCTAAAAAAACCCAAATCCCTCCTTTGCACTTAAAAGTATTTAGATCATCAAAATCGGCGATTCTGAATACTGTCACTTTTTAAAAATTGGCGCCGTTGGCAGCCGAGGAAACCAGAAGTGACATTGTGACATCGATTTCGGGATTTTACATTGGAAACCTGATCAAAGTCGAATCCGGCTTTGTTTGGGTCTCAGCCTAGGGGGCGGATGCGCCAGCTTATGGCTCGAGTCTCCCAGTGGGAAGGGAGGCCCGGGAAGAGCGGTGGAAGGCGGCGCATGGCGGGGGGGGGGGGGTGGTGGGACATCCCAGTTTAACCCCAATCAACCCAGGTTTAACCCCCTTCAAGCCATGAACGCAAATTTGCGTACAGTCGACGTGTAGGGGTTAATAAATGAAAAAAGACCAAACATTTTGAAAAAAAAAAAAAAAAACAATACATTATTCATAGTTTGTTTTAAAATTTTGCAAACAAGTAATTTTTCTCCATTGATGTGTGCTGTTGAGGCTGCACTGATGGGCACTGTAGGCTGCAGTGATGAGGTGGCACTGGTGGGCACTGATGAGGAGGCACTGGTGGGCACTGATGAGGAGGCACTGATAGGCAGCACTGATCTGTGACACTGATGAGGAGGCTCTGATTGGCAGCACTGGTGGGATTGCACTTATAATCAGGACACTGAAAATCGGTGCCCTGATTATCAGTGTAGATGTCCCTTTTACACAAGCCAGTTATCGGCTCTCAGCTATCGGCGAAATCATGGAAGTAGACACCGCTAGTCCAGTGATCTCCGCTAGCTTCCAGGTTCCATGCTGAGCGGCTGCCCTGACGCATTCTGAACCCAGGAGGTTGGCTGCTTGGCACAGGTGACATTCCGAGAGTGCTTTGCATCTTGTCAATTAATGCAAAGCCCTTCTCTGATTGGAGGAGGTGAAGAGTGTGATGTCATTGACCCACCTCTCTACCTCATCCATTAAGAATATTCTTTGCATTTATTGAGAAATCCTTTGAATAGCAGCTGTGGCAAGTGACTGACCTCCTGTGTTCAGAAACCATCAGGGCAGCGCTTGGCACAGGGCCCGGAAGCTAGGGGAGATCACTGGACTAGCGTTGTCTACTTCCATGACTTTCAGTTTCTAGAGGGATCCCACAGGTATGGTATATTCATAGTTACATTAGTCCAAGCGGAGCCAGTGTATGTAAAAAATACTATACCAGGAATTCTTCTTTATGGACATAAGGATGGTAGTTTGGCAGGCCTTAGACTGAACTCTAAAGCCACGTACACACGAGCGGAATGTCCGACAGAAAAAGTCAGACGGAAGCTTTTCACCTTCTATTCCAATCGTGTGTAGGCCTCATTGGCTTTTTTTTTTTTTCCAAAATTCTAACGGACCTAGAAATAGAACATGTTTTAAATATTTCCGACGGAACCAATTCCTATCGGAAAAACCGATCGTCTGTATGCTGTTCCGACAGACCAAAAAGGACGCATGCTCTGAAGCAAGTACAAGACGGAAGCTATTGGCTACTGGCTATTGAACTTCCTTTTTCTAGTCCCGTTGTACGTAACCACGTTCTGGACGGTTGGACTTTGGTGTGACCGTGTGTATGCAAGACAGCTTGAGCAGAATTCCGTCGGAGAAACCTTCGGAGTTTATTCTGACGGCAAAACCGGCCGTGTGTACACGGCATACCTTTATAGTAGCGAAGTAGCACCAGGTTTCATAGGACAACACAAAGGTTTTAGGACTTCTAAAAGTTTAATTAACTGACAGGTTTGCTTTAAAGCAGCAGAAACTGTTACTCGGGGTAGTAAATATTTATGGAGCGACTACACTAATTTAAATGACTTTTACTGTGCATATGACTGCTTTTTTTTATAGTAAGCTTCAGAGCTATGGGGTTGACTGTTGATGTTTTGGTACCAAGATAGTTAAAAGACGATCCTCTAGTTGCCCAGTGCTTTGTAAAGTGATCTCTCCAGTCACAGGGTGTCTATCTCCAGGGTATGTTCACAAACCGCACTCGGCTGACAGGTTATTTTTAATCCTTGATCGTTAAGGGTATGATCTGTTCATACTGGGTTTCTCCTGCAGCATCCTCCTGATTTTTGTTCCATTACAGAGACTCGATGGTTCAATCAAGGGAGAGATTCGTAAGCAAGCGCTGGATCACTTTAATGCTGAAGGCTCGGAGGTGAGACCTGCCATTGGCTTTGTTTTATGTGTTTTTTTTATATATTTCATGCAGTTATAATTTACAAATCAAATATTCAATATTATATCTGTTGTTTTTAGGATTTTTGTTTCTTGCTCTCTACACGTGCTGGTGGGCTTGGGATAAATTTGGCGTCTGCCGACACAGTAGTCATCTTCGATTCGGACTGGAACCCCCAGAATGACTTGCAAGCCCAGGCTAGAGCTCACAGGATTGGCCAAAAGAAACAGGTTCGTTTTCAGCAACAAGCTTGCCTGTACAGCCCAATATAACACAGGAATTCTATGTTGTAATGTTATATGTTGTAAAGTCTACAGTAAAAGCATAGGAATACCCGTATACATATACTGTAAAGATCAGAGGTTGCACCATGGTAATATGTTGTAAAGTCTACTGTAAAAGCATAGGAATACCTGTATATAGGAATACATAGGAATACCCGTATATACTGTAAAGATCAGAACATAAAATAAACTTCCAGTTTGTCTAGTCGGTGGGAAAGTCATCTGAACCTTCCCCTAGTTCTATTTCTTGCATTGCTCAATTGCCAATAGATGGAGCTGCCAATATAAATTGTCACGTCCGTATCGGTAACATGAGAAAACCATGGTGTGTAGTTCGAAGATTGGGGAAAAAAAATTATCCAAAGTTACCATAACCATCAATGCGTCATCCAAGATTTACACATTTATTTTACTGTATTTATTGGAAAAAATGTGTGAATCTTTGAAAGTTGTGTGACAGTTTGAGTGAAAAACTTTATAAATAGACCTTTACATTTTCCTTTCCATTGTTGTCAATTTGTGCTTGCTTAAATAATATTTTAACATTTTGAAGTTTATTCTATACAGGTAAACATTTATCGCCTGGTCACCAAGGGCACTGTAGAGGAAGAGATCATAGAACGGGCAAAGAAAAAGATGGTTCTCGACCACCTCGTAATCCAGCGCATGGACACCACGGGGCGAACGGTGCTGGAAAACAACTCTGGAAGTTCAAAGTAAGGAATGGCAGTAACTCTAGTGAAGTTAAAGCGCCGCTACCTTTTATCTGTGATGATATTTATTATAGTATATGTCGATCTTGGTCTCTTGTAGTTCCAATCCATTTAACAAAGAGGAGTTGGCGGCAATTTTAAAGTTTGGAGCAGCAGATCTCTTTAAGGAACCTGAAGGAGAGGAATCAGAACCCCAGGTTAGATGTCTGTGTAAGATGTAAGTGATAGCCTTGTAACGCTGGGCAATGCACTGTAGGTTTAGATCCTTCTAATCCAGCATATTGATCTTCTAAAGCAGTAGTAAACCACTGTTTTATTTTTTTTTTTTAATTTGCAAGGCAAAGTTATAATGTGCTAGTATGCATCACATACTAGCACATTATAGGAAACGTGCCTTAAAATAAAGTTCTCCAGTGGCACGCTGTCACCACTGACAGGGCTTGCGTCTTCACCCGGTCTTCCTTCCTGGTTTGTGGGCTCCGGTCCTTTTATTGGAGAAGCTGCAATGATGTCACTCCCATGCGTGTGCTCGGGAGCTGCTGTATCCCGACACAGGGCTCTGAAGGAACAGCACAGTAAGCCTTTCCTTCAGAGTGCATGCAACGGTGATGTCACATATTTTTGCCACAGTGTTTTGTAAATGAAGAAATATGATGGTATTGAGATGATTAAGGTGTACTTGGCTTTTAAAAGTTGCCCACTCAAGCCAAGTAGTAGCATTACCCCAGTGATTGGTGGTTCGTGGCATTTTATAACTCCCCTCTCCTCCCATCCTTGGTGGTGAGTGGCACTTTAAATCCCTCCAGCATATATCTGCTGCTGTCGATCCCTTCCTTTCTGCTTTCCTCCATCCTCCATTGTGAGAGGAAGAGGAGAGTTCAGTGTTTGTAAACACAGGCAGTGTTTGCACTTATGGTCATTGTGATTGGTTCACATCGATTACAAGGTACTAAGCCACTTTGGCTGTGTAATGACTGTTCAATCACAAGCATTTAAAGTGGGTGTAAACCCACTTTAAAAAAAAACAAAAAAACTAACACCTGCAAGACAAAGGCATAATGAGCTAGTATGCATAGCATACTAGCTCATTATGTAATATTCACCTGAGATTGAAGCCCTCGCTGCGGTGCTCGTACACAGCACTGGCCGGCGCCATCACTCCCGGGGGGGTTACTTTTGGTTATTGCGGCTCTGGCGCTGTGATTGGCCGGAGCCGCGATGACGTCACTCCCGCCTATGCGAGCGGTAACGGCACACTCACTGAAGCAACGGCACATACATGCCATTGCTTCAGTTTGTATCAGTGCGCATGTGCCGATGACGTCGGCACATGCAAATACAGGGGATATCTCCTAAACCGTGCAGGTTTAGGAGATATCCGGGATAGCTACAGGTGGGCTTACAACCACTTTAATGGGTGAACTGGCTGACTGTGCATGTTTTCTGGAGTGGCATTTATAAACCCCGCTCCAGAGACCACCTACCTGCCGTTTTTTTTTTTTTTTTTTTTTTTTTTTTTTTTTTTTTACAGTGGTGATAAGGAGGTTAAACACTTTTTTTTGTATTTTTAAGTTGAATTGTGGTTTCCGCATATGGTTCGAATTTGATTTTTTTTTGTCATTGCCACAATTTAGGGTCTTATAGATTGACATTAGGAGCAACACTGTAATTTTATAGTTTTGCATATGCTTTTATTTAGTGTAGAAGGCCTTAGACTTAGTCGAAGTAAAGAGAAGATCCCCATATATCAATATGTATCACCATAAGGCCCCTTTCACACTAGTGGACCGATCAGCTCAGTTTTTCAGGTGGACCTGATCAGACCCTCCATTCTCTCCTATGCAGCGGCGGGTGTAAACGGACATGTGCCTATTTACATGGCCGACATCTGATCTGATCCTATCCACTAAAAACAGACGTATGGGGATCCGTTCCCCATCCATCTGGTGGATCAAATCGAATGGCAGTCGAGGTGTAAACAGACAGGCGATTCATTCACGTTCAACCACCCATAGAGGAGAGCGGGCCGTGTCTGTGTCTGCTCTGCATAAGTGGATCAGACATGGACCAGCTATCCACCTGCTCAGTAGGGATCAGCGGACAATTTCTCCGCTGAGCAGGCGGACTCCAATGGAGCCTACCCCATGTGGAAGAGACATAATACTGCCAAAATACAGCCATAGTATGATACTTCTGAATCCCAGTTGCATACTATAGAGAAGTTAGCTTTTGTACGACTTGAAGCTGATTTGTGCGCCTCCATTCCCCCTTCCCCAGATATCCTGACCCAAGAAGTTTAGTGCCTGAGGGTAACTGGTGTTGGTCTTTTTGAAGCACCTTGCTTCCTGGCCAAGTTTGTACAGAGGGTCTTAACTTCTCTAGAAGTCAGGATTACATTTAAAATAAAACATGTGGTTTCCTTCTGTATTGTCATAGATTCTCCCATCCATGCAATAGTCAATTAAAAAAATTATCTTGTTCAGGTGGTTCCAAAGCAATTGCCAAAAATGTAAGAGAACTGGTCATAATTGTGTGAGAATTTGAAAATTCAGTCAACAATTTATTATGTATTTGTAGACTTTCTATTAAAACATTTACCGTGGCTTGAAAAAGTATTCACACCCCTTGAAATTTTCCACATTTTGTCATGTTACAACCAAAAACATAAATGTATTTTATTGGGATTTTATGTGATAGACCAACACAAAGTGGCACATAATTTTGAAGTGGAAGGAAAATGATAAATGGTTTTCAACATTTTTTACAAATATGTGAAAAGTGTGGGGTGCATTTGTACTCGGCCCCCCTGAGTCAATACTTTGTAGAACCTCCTTTCCTGCAGTTACAGTTGCAAATGTTTTTGGGGATGTCTCTACCAGCTTTGTACATCTAGAGAGTGACATTTTTGCCCATTCTTTTTTGCAAAATAGCTCAAGTCAGATTGGATGGAGAGTGTCTGTAAACAGCAATTTTCATTTACTACTTGATCTACTAGAATCTAGAATCTATTTGCCACAGATTCTCAATTGGATTTAGGTCTGGGCTTTGACTGGGCCATTCTAACACATGAATATGCTTTGATCTAAACCATTCCATTGTAGCTCTGGCTGTATGTTTAGGGTCGTTGTCCTGGCAGTCTTTCTTTCTCTGTCCTATTCTGATTCTTTGAGCTAGAAGTCATTGGTGAGAAATTTGGGAATGTTTGTTTGTGAAGGATCTCATTTATCCAGGTCACGGCATAGCTGTTAGTAGTTGGTCACATTTAACTGAACTTGTTCTGTATTGTTGCACAGACACTTTAATCCAATCACGATAGAATGTGTCAAGGCAGATGTTGATTGTAAAAGAAAAGAACGGGAGGTGTGAAAGTTGAGGAACCACCCTGTTTTAGACTAGGACAGGGTGGTTCCACAACTTTTGCATTTATCACATTATACCCCGCCTCCTGTCTTGACTATTTGTCACTAAGTGGTAGACACAATGGACCCACTGGTCGAAATTCCTATTTCTTTTCTAGAAGTTCCTAAAAAAAAAAATAGCTGAAATCTACAACATATTTTTGAATTTTCTTTTTTTAATTCTACTTTCTTTACTAATAGGAAATGGACATTGATGAGATTTTACGGCTGGCGGAAACTAGAGAGAATGAGCCAAGCTCCAGTGCCACCGATGAGTTGCTGTCTCAGTTTAAGGTATGCCATTGGTACTTTTTTAAAAATTTGTCTTTATGCCTAAAAATGTAATGACCTAGAAAGGCACAGGAACTTGCAGACTCTTTACCGGAGGCTTTTAAAACCAATCATTCTTGTTATGTTTTAAAAAGGTTTATTGTTGATGCTTGTTCAGGTGGCTAATTTTTCAACTATGGAAGATGAGCCTCAACTGGAAAACCAAGGACAGGCAGATTGGGACAATATTATTCCTGAGGACCAAAGGAAGAAGATCGAGGAAGAGGAGCGTCAGAAAGAACTTGAAGAGATCTACATGCTTCCCAGGATTCGAAGTTTGAACAAGAAGGTAGGATTTGACAATATTTAAAAACTTCACTCAAAGGTATATGTGCAAAGTAGCAGCCTGTAAAACATGAAAAATTTATAAAGCACTGTTCCTTTGTGAAAGAGCCATATTGTAATTCAGCTATAGCATAAAACATTTAAAATACTAATTAAACTCATCATGACCTTGTATGACTCCCTAGTGATGCTGGTTCTGCTTGACAAAATCGGGACCTAAGCAAAATATATGTAACTGAATATAATAAGGGTGCTCAACCCATGGCACGCAGAGCCCTCTGATGTGGTCTGCCACCTCAAACCAGGGAAGCGCATTCCCATGCTCTGGGATGGCGGGTAGGCAAGCCCAGATCACGATCAGTGGCTTGCTGACCCGCCATCCCAGAGCATCAAAGTGCATGGAACCGGCAGAGGAGGAAGCAGGCGGCCGCAGACGGAGCCGCATAAGCATATGCTTCCTGTCCCAGGTGGAGTGATACCAAGTGCACTTCGCCTGGAACCTTTCTAGCAGCCTGGAGAGTGATGCCAGCAGAAGCTGGAAGAGACTGCCCATTGCACTTTTGCAATGGGCATATTAGCAGTTGTAAAAAAAAAAGGGTTATTGGGCTGCTTGAACACTGATCCACAGGTACAGCGCAGTGCACCTGCGGGTTAGCTGCACTGAGCCATGGACTTCTATTATATCCTACAGATTTGGTACCCTTTCTGGAGTTTTGGTGCACTTTCAAAAGTGCACCACACAGCAAGATGTAATAGAAGTCTATGGCTCGGGTCGCCTAACCCGCAGGAAAGCCGCATGTTCACTGCGCTGCACCCGTGGTGCTGGCAAACCACGGCGCATCAGTGTGAAAGCAGTTTTTTATAAGGGGCCCAGCACAGTAAGGGCTTATTTCCATTTGCGGTCTGGGGGTGGTAAAACATCATGGTTCATTGTGGCCAGCAACCGGTTACCTAATCGCTTAAGGGCCTCTTGTTCTTCAGAAGGTTTAGCACCCCTGGTGTATATAATATCCACACCAGAATTTCTCTACCTTTTTTCAGTTGGGGCACACTGTAAGTATGCAAATCTCAAGGCACCCCAGTCTAAAATGTAAAAATAAATAAATAAATTTTACTCATCCTATAAGAATGGCCTTGGTAAAATTAACTTCACATCAGAAGCCCTCCTTCAAATCAGAGGTCCTCCATGATGCCAGAGTCCCCTTTTCTCACAAGAACCCTCGCCTTTATATCAGAGGCCCCTCCATACATCTCAGCACATTAGTCGCCCAATACATTGAAGACCCCCTATGCATGAGGCCCCAATCACATCAGGGTGTCTCCATCACATCAGAGTCCCCTCAAAACCACAGATTCCCCCCGCCATCACAGAGCCCACCCAATCGGACAGTCCCCTCTTTACATTAGAGCCCTACCTTTGGGCTCTAGCAGCAAGGCAGAGGGTGGGAGGTGGAGCAGGTCTGGAGGAGGCACACTTCCACGCTGTTCTGAATGCTGGGGGGGAATGACCCTGCATGCCACCTGCCCTAGATCAGTGTCATGTGTTGCCACAGTGTGGGCGGACTGGCCTCTAACGCCTTAGAAATGAATGACACGGTGTGGCCTCCCCCAGAGCATGACGCTGATCTAGAGCAAACTGGGTCCTGTGCTCACGGCACCCAGGGAAACCCAAACAGCACCCCAGTTGAACACTTCAGCCCCGGAAGATTTGGCTGCTGAATGACCAGGCCATTTTTTTGCGATTCGGCACTGCGTCGCTTTAACTGACAATTGTGCGGTCGTGCGACGCTGCATCCAAACAAAATTGACGTCCTTTTTTTGGTGGTATTTGATCATCTCTGCGGTTTTTCTTTTTTGCACTATAAACAAAAAAAGAGCAAAAATTTTGAAAAAAACACTATTTTGTACTTTTTACTATAATAAATATCGCCATTTAAAAAAAAAAAAAACAAAACTCATTTTTTCTCAGTTTAGGCCGATATGTATTCTTCTACATATTTTTGGTAATAAAAATCGCAATAAGCGTATATTTATTGGTTTGTGCAAAAGTCACAGCGTCTACAAAATAGGGGATAGATTTATAGCATTTTTATTATTATCGGCGATCTGCGATTTTTATTGGAACTGCGTCATTATGGCGGACACATCGGATACTTTTGACACATTTTTGGGACCATTGGCATTCATACAGCGATCAGTACTATAAAAACGCACTGATTACTGTAAAAATGTCACTGGCAGGGAAGGGGTTAACACTAGGGGGGGGCGATCAAGGGGTTAATTGTGTTCCCCCTCTGTGTTTCTAACTGTAGGGGGAGGGGACTGACCTAGAGGAAATGACAGATGTCTCTCCTCACAGAGAGGTTGTGGCTTACAGCAATGATGGAAGCCAGGTCAGACTATATACACCACATGTTCTCATGCCAGAATGAGCTGTTTGTACAAAACCAATGTACAGATTGTGTAAATAATGTGCACTATATAATGTAATGAATGTAATAAATAACGTATAACTAAAGGCAAAACTTTTCTTTTAGTTTTGGATAGCGTGGAGAGGAATTAGAACACATCAGGTTTTTATTGCTGTCTGTGCCGCCCGTTAAGGAGATTCTCCCTCTCTATTTGTCCTGTTTACTATGATAATTGAGATTAAAAGAAAATCCCAAATTTTGGGTTGTCCCCAGAAAAGTAATAGAGGGGACATCTTCCAATGGGGACACTAGTTCTGTTGACACGAGGTTCCCCAAGGAATTCCCTTAATTTGCAGGAATTTCTTCTCACTTCCTGTTTGGCTATGGTACAGGAAGCGGGGCCGGGACAAGGGGTGGGCAAGAGGGGAGGTTGCCATGAGCGTAATGGTTTATTGCAGGTGTGGGGGCGCCCTGTCCCTAACTCTAAGGGAAGCAGGGGGGGGCACAGTTTGGCATCTTTGCCCTGGGCGCTGGATGACCTTGTCCCGGCACTGACAAGGAAGTGAAGGGAAATCTCTGCAATGGGACATAGATGGCAAAAAAAAAATCTTGACCCTCTCGTATGCTATCCAAAATGAAGAATAAAAAGTTTTTTTCCCCCAATAGTTCTACTTTTTAAATCACTAGCAATGGTATAGATCCTTAAAACAAACTGATGCTGACTTCATCTGGTAGGCACAGGCAAACGACAGCGAGTCTGACCTGGAATCAAAGCAGAAGGCTCAGAGGTCCTCTGGGTCGGACAGTGAAACTGATGACTCTGACGATGATAGAAAACCCAAGCGCAGAGGACGTCCACGTAGTGTTCGGAAAGACACAGTGGAGGGATTTACAGATGCAGAGATACGAAGGTATAGAAGGGCGTTTAATGGTTGTAATGTACTAATGATTGGCATGTGTGTGTATACGTATATAGTGGTGTTCCGCGCTTAGGACAGGCTTGTGACCGAACTGCAGCCCCCCAGATAGAGAAAGCACCAAAGGTGCGATCCAATAATGATAAAATCTGAAGAAATAGGGGATTGGCGCTGTTCACTGGTGAAAAATAAATAAACTATAAACAGACTCCTAACACAAGGGAAGCATTACACCCCAATTCTAGGTGGGTGAAAAGTGTAACACAGTGTAAAATAATATTTGAAAATAAATATACGTGCTGAAAATAGTCACAAAAATGTGCAGACTGCCCAAGGTGAAATACTAAAAATAATACATGAAATAAAATAGAACTCCAAACAATAATAAAAGTGAATGATCAATCAGGTGTATATAAAAAAAAAAAAAAAATTTTTTTTCAAAAACCACAAAACATATTCAATGAAAGGTATAAGTGAGTTATACCTAGGAGAAAGGACAAACACAGTGTTGCCCACTATAAATTAGTGTATATACTGGTGAAGCTGAATGGTGTTAGATGAAAAATGAAAAAAATATATGAGCTGAAAAAAAAGGACTACTGACATGTAGTGTGCATAACAATATTAGTGCACAAAGAAAATCAAAAAAGTGAAAGAGAGACAAATTAAAAAAGTCCAAGCAACCAAAAAGAAACATTTTTTTAAAAAATACCAAAAAATGCCGTGAATATTAAATCTATCATTCAGTGTAAATAAACAGTTCTTGTGCAACAAGTAAGTGCATCTTCAGAGGTTGCAGGTAAGTCCCCTCTAGTGCCCCCACTCACCGGAGCGCCCAACCCCTGCAGGGGTAATGAGCATGTAGATGTGAATCCGATGATCCAAGCGGTCGGTGTCCCCCTCACCACCTATTTTCCACCTGTGTCACCAGATCGCTTTCAAAAGGCATCCATCCGGACCAATTACCATGTGCAGGGAGAAGAGAAGAGCCTCATAGTGTGATTCCAAATATAAATTTATTAAGCTCAAGCTTACAACAAACAAAAGAAATGAATAAAATAAAAAACTAAAATCAAACAGCACTCTGCCGGCTGGCTCCACGTGAGAAGCCGCAGACAGTGTAGTGTGAGCGGCGTGCGTTCCACAGCCGTCTGCCGAAACCGGAAGTGCAGGACAAAAACAGAAGGAAAAAAAGGACGTATGCGTACCAAGAGGCCACGCGTTACGCGTTTCGTCATCAAGACGTCATCTGAGGCGCGGCCATCTTGGTACACCATACGTCTATAAATACTGCACGGAGGCGCCACGGAAGCCAATCAAAAAGGCGGTGTATGACGAACACATCCGCCCTGCTGATGAAAAAATGGGAAGATCGATGTAGTGTGAAGGGGGAGGATATGCTGTCAGACACCCCCTGGTGGAAGTTTAAACAATTAATATTAGATTCCAGGTATAATGAGAAAAAGCGCCTCCGTGTGTACCAATAACATAATGCATACTACAATGAAATATATATATATAATATATAATACAGAAATGCTAAAAGCCATTGTAGCAGAGAGGAATATACAAAAAAGGGGAAGGCCATATCAGTGCGAACAATGTAATGTCATATACACTAGATCATTTATAATAAGGATATAATATCACGACTAGCCTAATAATAAAATACATATATATATAAATACTCATGAAAAAATGTGTAAAAAAATTATTATAAATATCCTTAGTTACGTGGTATGTTAGACAATACATAAATGTAAAATTGGGTAAAATATAAGTTAAAAAATGGATAAACATGTGAGATAAAAATCCAAAAAATGGATAAAGAATGTAAGATAAAAATACGGAATGAATATGGCCGAGAGCAATTATATTATTTCAAGTGTGAGGCCTAGCACGTGCCATGTAGAAAGTGTGCATCCAGGCTCCGGATACTAGGGGGTGAGCCCTTAGATCAAAGTCTGGGATCATGGGAGCAGCAACATTACTATCCACATCTAAAAAACACTATGTGTGAGCAAATAAGAGCTGCTATAGCTTAAAGGAACCGATAGGGTACACCATAGAGTAAAAATTAGCTGGGATACGTAACACTACATGCTGTACTCTCAAGCCTACATAGTGCTTACATAGGAGATCAGTTTTTTAATATTTCTGTTTTTTTCTAGGTTTATCAAAGCCTACAAGAAGTTTCCGACTCCACTTGAAAGGTATGTTGTATTTAGTATCTTCTGTCTATGCTTGTACAGGATAACTTATCTCAAAATATATAGAAAGAAAGGACTGTAGGCCTTGGGCCTAGGGACTTTAGAGGTGTTGATATCAGAAAATTTTTATATATATATACACTGGTTCACAACCATGTTAGGATAAAAAACAGATTTTTATTACAATTAATATAAAAAAGGCCTAACCACGGGCCAATACATATATAACAATTTCCAGAAAATACATAAAGTGCTACTGTATTTTATGATGCAAATACCAATTTCTTCCCGACATGTTTCGCTCAAATCGAGCTTCCTCAGGGGATTGTGTGGTATTAATTATAAAACTGAAAATTACATAAACAAAGAAAAATCATCAATACACAAATATATATAATTAAATATTAAACAGATTACATAGTCAAAACAATATAACAAAATTCCAAAATATCAAATCAATAATATAAAGTAAAGTCAATATACATTATTATTATCTCAAGTTGTTAAACTAATATTTAATGAAGGAAAAAAAAAAAAAAAAAAAAAAAAAAAAAAAAAAAAGGGGGGGGGGGAAGGAGGAAAAAGGGAAAGGGGATATTCATAAACCCTTACCTGGGAGCGATATATTTTATTTATAAAAGAGGAAAACTGAAGTTTTGCCAGATATGTTGGTAAATTTTTACTCCTAGGCTAACCTCCCGCTCATTAGGATACCTGGATCGCTAGTTTGCTTGCAGAGGTGATATATATATATATAGTCGAAACTTTTTATATATAAAAATTAATAATAGTGTCCTAGTAGAGAGAGACAGGACATATGTGGTTAGTAAAAATTGTTAAATATTTAAAATAAAAAACTAGTTAATTATGTATAGTCAAAAAATGCTGCTGCATTTGAAAACAACCAATATTATTTCTATAACTCATACCTGGAAGTATTTTAAAGGGTAGAATCAATTTTAAAGGTAAGGAACATCCTGGGTGTTTATTGGGACAGGAGCACCAGCCATAGGATGTAATACAGAGAGGAAGGGAACCTTCAATATAGAAGAGAGATGGGGATCATCTGGAAAGGAAGGGTTAAATCAGCCTTAGCCTGTATCCAACACAACTATCATGAAGTAAAAAAAGATATGCTTAATGTTAAAATTGCCTTGTGCCAAAGTTAGGCAAAAAGAAAGTGCATACAAAAATCCTATAGTTGTGAATAAAGAGGAGTTGCCTACCTTGTACATATGTTAGAGGAGTTCAATAGAGTGGAGGAGAGATACTTCCCTCCTTCCTCCGTAATGTCCGGCAGAATAGTGACAGGGAGTAAGAGATCTCCCTGTTTAAATATCATTCTCCGGAGCGGACAGCGTCTGACGTCACTGCCGCTCCGCGGACATGCATAGGGTCCACACTGCGCATGCGCCTCATCTATCATCAGCGGCGTCAGAAGCTGTTGTAACAAACAGCTCCCGGTCGCCATCTTGGAAGTGGTTTTTGCCCTCAATAGATGGGAGGGGGAAAACTGGCTCAGCTCTAAACGGAATAATGACAATAATGAACCAAACCTCAGTTGTTATAGGAGCGGGCCAGAATAAGGTGATAAATAGATGGGGCTATAATACATGGCGCAGGAGGCCATGAAAGGCATCTACAAATGGGGCCCTTGATTAGAGGCCCACATAAATTAGATGCCTGGGTGTCCGTGCAAGCTTAAATAGAAGTAATCCAGGGTAGAGGGGGGAGGGCGGGGGGAAAAAAAAAAAAAAAAAAAAAAAAAAAAAAAAAAAAAAAAAAAAATATAATAAAAAAATCACAGAAAGGGTTTATAGCTAAGGGCATCGTTAAGCCCTGGGGCTTTTAAAGCATCAAGATTGGAAATCCATTTGGCTTCCCGTTGCAACAAAATCTGATCATAGTTACCTCCCCTTTCTCCTGGGGGGACATATTCCAAAGCAACAAAACGCATCATAGTGTCGTCAAATTGATGAAAAAGGCCCATATGGCGACTGATCGGTGTCTCCATTCGCTTTTTACAGACCAGGGAGACATGATCCCGTATGCGGTGGAAAAATGGGCGCTTTGTTTTGCCCACATAAAAAGCATTGCAGCCACAAGTCATCAGGTAGACAATGCCAACTGACTGACAGGTGACTGCAAATTTAGGAGAGTAAGAGCGGCCATTGGGAAGGACAATGGTGCGTGTTGCATGAATATACCTGCAAAAATCGCATTTATGACACGGTCGTGTACCTCTATTTGAACTAATAGGAATGAGAGATGGATCATAATGACTGTGAACAATCCTATCCTTAATGGATTGTGATCGTTTAAACGTTATTTCTGGATAGTGTTTTAAATGTTTTGAGACCCGTGGATCTCCCATTAGGAGGTACCAATATTTCTGCATCAATTCCCGTACTTGTTTGTGTTGTCCCGAGAATCTGGTAATCATTCTAAGTTCAGTAGTAGATGTGGGAGTTTTTTGCCCATAGATAAGATCCGATCTGTTATGCTTCTTTGCCCTGGCATATGCTTTTTTTAGACTCTTGTTACTGTAACCGCGAATCTTGAGGCGGTGTTGTAGGGCCTTGGCTTCTTTTTCAAAATGACTGCTGGTACTGCAATTTCTTCTAAGGCGAAGATATTGCCCATAGGGAATGTTCTTTTTTAATGATGAAGGATGGGAGCTGGTGGCATGGAGAAGGGAGTTACCCGACGATGGCTTTCGATATAGAGTGGTACCTAGTGTTCTGTCCTGGTTAATGAAAATTTGAATATCTAGGAAGGTCAGTCTTTCTTGACTTGCTTCCATGGTGAAACTGAGGTTAAATTTATTAACCTTCAGATTTTCAAAAAATAAAAGTAAATCCGTGTGATTTCCTGTCCAGATGAAAAAGATATCATCTATATATCTTCGCCAGATCGGTATCTGTTCGAAAAAGCGTTGTATATTATCATCAAGGAGCAGGTTTTGCTCCCACCCCCCCAGATACAGGTTGGCATAGGAAGGAGCACATTTGGTGCCCATGGCTACGCCCTGTATCTGGAGGTAGTGGGAGCGTTCAAAAATAAAAATATTGTTATGTAAAATGAATCGCAGAAGATCAAGAATAAATTGATTGTATGCCGGGGATGACTCTCCATTAAGAGAGATAAGGCCCTCTACAACTTCCAACCCCTTGTTGTGGGGGATGGAGTTGTAGAGGGCCTCCACATCCAAAGATACCAACCAGGCCCCTTCAGGTAGTGCCAAACCATCTAAAGCTCTCAAAAGATCTCTAGTATCCTGTAGATAAGATGCTAAATCTTCCACAAAAGGTCTGAGGTAGTCGTCAACTAATTGGCTGGACCTTTCTGTCAGGCAGCCATTTCCCGACACAATGGGGCGGCCTGGAGGATCCTTCAGATCCTTATGGACTTTGGGAAGTGCATAAAAAGTAGGTATACGTGGAAAGGGAACATCCAGAAATTGCCAGGTTGATTTGTTAATCAAACCTGAATGGTACGCTGAGCCGATAAGTTTTCTATAACGGGTAGTCATATGTTGTATATGGACTTCTGATATTCGTTTGTACCATTCACGATTGTTTAACAATCGTTTCACCATGGTTACATATTGTGACAAGTCTACTTCATCACCCGACACATCTCCTAGATCTATTTTTCCTTCCCAGAACTCCTACTCTACATCTGCACCTTCTTCTCAAATTCCAAGTCTAGAAGACATTAAGGCCCTTGAAGATCTAATGGAGCTGTGGGAAGAAGGACATATTGATCAAACTGAGATGTTAGAGGCGGACTCTCTGGCTCTCGATCAATTGGTACCTTCAACCTCTTCCTCCACCCCAGATTTACAGTCCAATACCTTTTCATTTACTAAACCTAAAGAATATAGACCAAAGTCAAAAACCTTTCCTGGCCTACATGGGAATCCCAATGTTTGGGCATTCATTCAACAAATGACTGAAGCTATAAAAAAGACCAAGTGGAAGGGATTACGTGATTCGAATCTAACCCCTTCCCAATTAGAAGCCCTATCTTCCTTACAGAACAACAAGCAGTTAATTATAAAACCATCTGACAAGGGTGGCAACCTTGTCATCATGGACTGCCAACAATATGTAACCATGGTGAAACGATTGTTAAACAATCGTGAATGGTACAAACGAATATCAGAAGTCCATATACAACATATGACTACCCGTTATAGAAAACTTATCGGCTCAGCGTACCATTCAGGTTTGATTAACAAATCAACCTGGCAATTTCTGGATGTTCCCTTTCCACGTATACCTACTTTTTATGCACTTCCCAAAGTCCATAAGGATCTGAAGGATCCTCCAGGCCGCCCCATTGTGTCGGGAAATGGCTGCCTGACAGAAAGGTCCAGCCAATTAGTTGACGACTACCTCAGACCTTTTGTGGAAGATTTAGCATCTTATCTACAGGATACTAGAGATCTTTTGAGAGCTTTAGATGGTTTGGCACTACCTGAAGGGGCCTGGTTGGTATCTTTGGATGTGGAGGCCCTCTACAACTCCATCCCCCACAACAAGGGGTTGGAAGTTGTAGAGGGCCTTATCTCTCTTAATGGAGAGTCATCCCCGGCATACAATCAATTTATTCTTGATCTTCTGCGATTCATTTTACATAACAATATTTTTATTTTTGAACGCTCCCACTACCTCCAGATACAGGGCGTAGCCATGGGCACCAAATGTGCTCCTTCCTATGCCAACCTGTATCTGGGGGGGTGGGAGCAAAACCTGCTCCTTGATGATAATATACAACGCTTTTTCGAACAGATACCGATCTGGCGAAGATATATAGATGATATCTTTTTCATCTGGACAGGAAATCACACGGATTTACTTTTATTTTTTGAAAATCTGAAGGTTAATAAATTTAACCTCAGTTTCACCATGGAAGCAAGTCAAGAAAGACTGACCTTCCTAGATATTCAAATTTTCATTAACCAGGACAGAACACTAGGTACCACTCTATATCGAAAGCCATCGTCGGGTAACTCCCTTCTCCATGCCACCAGCTCCCATCCTTCATCATTAAAAAAGAACATTCCCTATGGGCAATATCTTCGCCTTAGAAGAAATTGCAGTACCAGCAGTCATTTTGAAAAAGAAGCCAAGGCCCTACAACACCGCCTCAAGATTCGCGGTTACAGTAACAAGAGTCTAAAAAAAGCATATGCCAGGGCAAAGAAGCATAACAGATCGGATCTTATCTATGGGCAAAAAACTCCCACATCTACTACTGAACTTAGAATGATTACCAGATTCTCGGGACAACACAAACAAGTACGGGAATTGATGCAGAAATATTGGTACCTCCTAATGGGAGATCCACGGGTCTCAAAACATTTAAAACACTATCCAGAAATAACGTTTAAACGATCACAATCCATTAAGGATAGGATTGTTCACAGTCATTATGATCCATCTCTCATTCCTATTAGTTCAAATAGAGGTACACGACCGTGTCATAAATGCGATTTTTGCAGGTATATTCATGCAACACGCACCATTGTCCTTCCCAATGGCCGCTCTTACTCTCCTAAATTTGCAGTCACCTGTCAGTCAGTTGGCATTGTCTACCTGATGACTTGTGGCTGCAATGCTTTTTATGTGGGCAAAACAAAGCGCCCATTTTTCCACCGCATACGGGATCATGTCTCCCTGGTCTGTAAAAAGCGAATGGAGACACCGATCAGTCGCCATATGGGCCTTTTTCATCAATTTGACGACACTATGATGCGTTTTGTTGCTTTGGAATATGTCCCCCCAGGAGAAAGGGGAGGTAACTATGATCAGATTTTGTTGCAACGGGAAGCCAAATGGATTTCCAATCTTGATGCTTTAAAAGCCCCAGGGCTTAACGATGCCCTTAGCTATAAACCCTTTCTGTGATTTTTTTATTATATTTTTTTTTTTTTTTTTTTTTTTTTTTTTTTTTTCCCCCCGCCCTCCCCCCTCTACCCTGGATTACTTCTATTTAAGCTTGCACGGACACCCAGGCATCTAATTTATGTGGGCCTCTAATCAAGGGCCCCATTTGTAGATGCCTTTCATGGCCTCCTGCGCCATGTATTATAGCCCCATCTATTTATCACCTTATTCTGGCCCGCTCCTATAACAACTGAGGTTTGGTTCATTATTGTCATTATTCCGTTTAGAGCTGAGCCAGTTTTCCCCCTCCCATCTATTGAGGGCAAAAACCACTTCCAAGATGGCGACCGGGAGCTGTTTGTTACAACAGCTTCTGACGCCGCTGATGATAGATGAGGCGCATGCGCAGTGTGGACCCTATGCATGTCCGCGGAGCGGCAGTGACGTCAGACGCTGTCCGCTCCGGAGAATGATATTTAAACAGGGAGATCTCTTACTCCCTGTCACTATTCTGCCGGACATTACGGAGGAAGGAGGGAAGTATCTCTCCTCCACTCTATTGAACTCCTCTAACATATGTACAAGGTAGGCAACTCCTCTTTATTCACAACTATAGGATTTTTGTATGCACTTTCTTTTTGCCTAACTTTGGCACAAGGCAATTTTAACATTAAGCATATCTTTTTTTACTTCATGATAGTTGTGTTGGATACAGGCTAAGGCTGATTTAACCCTTCCTTTCCAGATGATCCCCATCTCTCTTCTATATTGAAGGTTCCCTTCCTCTCTGTATTACATCCTATGGCTGGTGCTCCTGTCCCAATAAACACCCAGGATGTTCCTTACCTTTAAAATTGATTCTACCCTTTAAAATACTTCCAGGTATGAGTTATAGAAATAATATTGGTTGTTTTCAAATGCAGCAGCATTTTTTGACTATACATAATTAACTAGTTTTTTATTTTAAATATTTAACAATTTTTACTAACCACATATGTCCTGTCTCTCTCTACTAGGACACTATTATTAATTTTTATATATAAAAAGTTTCGACTATATATATATATATCACCTCTGCAAGCAAACTAGCGATCCAGGTATCCTAATGAGCGGGAGGTTAGCCTAGGAGTAAAAATTTACCAACATATCTGGCAAAACTTCAGTTTTCCTCTTTTATAAATAAAATATATCGCTCCCAGGTAAGGGTTTATGAATATCCCCTTTCCCTTTTTCCTCCTTCCCCCCCCCCCCTTTTTTTTTTTTTTTTTTTTTTTTTTTTTTTTTTTTCCTTCATTAAATATTAGTTTAACAACTTGAGATAATAATAATGTATATTGACTTTACTTTATATTATTGATTTGATATTTTGGAATTTTGTTATATTGTTTTGACTATGTAATCTGTTTAATATTTAATTATATATATTTGTGTATTGATGATTTTTCTTTGTTTATGTAATTTTCAGTTTTATAATTAATACCACACAATCCCCTGAGGAAGCTCGATTTGAGCGAAACATGTCGGGAAGAAATTGGTATTTGCATCATAAAATACAGTAGCACTTTATGTATTTTCTGGAAATTGTTATATATGTATTGGCCCGTGGTTAGGCCTTTTTTATATTAATTGTAATAAAAATCTGTTTTTTATCCTAACATGGTTGTGAACCAGTGTATATATATATAAAAATTTTCTGATATCAACACCTCTAAAGTCCCTAGGCCCAAGGCCTACAGTCCTTTCTTTCTATATCTCTATATATGGGATGTGGTGTTTTATATTTTGGTCTTTCCTGTCTCTATTTTTCATTATCTCAAAATATAGTGGGATTGATTTACTAAAACCTGGAGAGTGCAAAATCTGGTGCAGCTGTGCATGGTAGCCAATCAGCTTCTAACTTCAGCTTGTTCATATTAAGCTCTGACAATGAAACCTGGAAGCTGATTGGTTTCTGTGCAGAGATGCAGTGGATTTTGCACGCTCCAGTTTTAGTAAATCAACCCCAATGACTTCTTTCTTCTCTATGGTCTCAGGTTGGAATGCATCGCACGTGATGCAGAGCTTGTGGAAAAGTCGTTGGCAGATCTGAAGAGACTGGGAGATTTACTGCACTCTAGCTGCACATCGGCAATGCAAGAGTTTGAGGAACAGCTGAAAGAGAATCCCACTGATGGTAATTTTTTGCCATTTCATAGAACGTAGATATTCTAAGAAATGTAGTAATTTGACCGTTTGTACTTTGATTTTGAAAAAAAAAAAAATTAACCCCTTCACCCCGACCGTACGCAAATATGCTGCCTCGGCTTGAAGGGGTCGTACCCGAGTAATGTGCAGCTGCACGCATCAACCTTGTACCCTTTTTTTTTTTAGAGCCAGCGGACGGCTTTCTTGCGATAACAACCGATGTGGCTAAGCAGCCACTCATCTGTTATCCCAAGAAGCGGACCAGCACCACCCAACCCCCCCCCCCTTCCATGGCTCTCCCAGGCTCTCCTGTCCCACTGGGAGGCCCGAGCGACCAGTCGGCATGACCGCTGGCTGGCCGGAGACCTGAACAAAGCCAGAATCAGCTTCAATCGGGTCTCGGATCTGTTAGCCTGGTGTTCTGCCGAGAAAGTTCCGCTCGGCTTATAAATTCCCCCCTCTACTGCGCCTGTGCAGTAGGTATCGGCGGAAATAGCCGAAGCAGAACAGCTGAAAATCAGCTGTACACGGCGCCTGTAAGAGGGCCGCTCGCCACGCTTCGGGCACGGCCTCGCTGCGCTCGGCACTTTTAGATTCCCCCTCTAGGTCCACTTGGATGGTGGGGAAGGAACCTGGACCCAGAGTGCAGGCGCCGTGTACAGCTGATTGAAGCATTTGAGCTTCGGCTATCTCTGGCGGCTGAGAGTAGTATGTACTGCGCAGGCGCTGCGCCTGCGCAGTACAGGGGGGGAACTTATCCGCCGAGGGAACATTCTCGGCAAGACACCGGAAGCGATGTCACGACTTCATATACAAAAGACTAAAAGGCGCCAAATTAAAAAAAAAATGACAGCATCCAAAACTGCCAAAATTGGCGTTTTGAATGCTTTTAACCACTTCATCCCCGGAAGAATTTACCCCCTTCCCTGACCAGAGCACTTTTTGTGATACGGCACTGCGTCGCTTTAACTGACAATTGCGCGGTCGTGCAACGTTGCACCCAAACAAAATTGACGTCCTTTTTTCCCCACAATTAGAGCTTTCTTTTGGTGGTATTTGATCACCTCTGCAGTTTTTTTTTTTTTTTTTTTAAACGCTATAAACAAAAAAGAACGACAATTTTGAAAAAAAAGCAATATTTTTTACTTTTTGCTATAATAAATATCCCCAAAATATATATATATAAATATATATAAAAAAAAAAAAAACTTTTCTTAGTTTAGGCCGATATGTATTTTTCTACATATTTTTGGTTAAAAAAAAATAAAAAATAGCAAAAGCGTATATTGATTGGTTTGTGTAAAAGTTATAGCGTCTACAAAATGGGGATAGATTTATGGCATTTTTATTATTATTATTTTTTTTATTATTAGTAATGGCGGCGATCTGCGATTTTTTTTTTTTTTTTTTTTTTTTTTTTTTTTTTTTTTTTTTTATCGTGACTGCGACATTGCGGCGGACACATCAGACACTTTTGACACTATTTTGGGACCAGTGACATTTATACAGCGATCAGTGCTATAAAAATGCTCTGATTACTGTGTAAATGACACTGGCAGGGAAGGGGTTAAACACTAGGGGGCGATCAAGGGGTTAAGTGTGTCTTAGGGAGTGATTTTAACTGTGGGGGGGGTGGCGCTCACTACAACATGGTCATCGGGAGATCACTTCTCCCGATGACAGAGAGCAGTAGATCCCTGTCATGTTGCTAGGCAGAACAGGGAAATGCCTTGTTTACATCTCCCTGTCCTGCCACTCCTTGTAACGATCGCGGGCCCCCGCCGGACATCGAGTCCGTGGGCACGCTCACGGGGCCGCGTGCACGCCCACTAAGCGGCATCTTAAAGGGGAGGTACAGGTACGCCCATTTGCCCAGCCGTGCCATTGTGCCAACGTACATCGACATGCGCTGGTCAGCAAGCAGTTAAGTGCAAAGGTGGGATTTGGGGTATTATAGACCCCAGATCCCTCCATTAAGAGTACTTGTCACTGCCCGTTACTGTCACAAGGGATGTCTACATTCTTTGTGACAGCAATAAAAGTGATCAGAATTTTTATTTTTTTTTTAAGGTATAATAAAAAAAATGTGCTCGCACGCAGAAGCGAACGCATACGAAGTCGCTACCGCAAATGTAAACAGTGTTCAAACCACACATGTGAGATATCACCAAGGTCGTTAGAGTGAGAGCAATAATTCTAGCCCTAGACCTCCTCTGTAACTCTAAACTGGTAACCTGCAGAAATTATTAAAGTATCGCCTATGGAGATTTTTTAAGCACCGTAGTTTGTCGCCATTCCACACATGTGCGCAATTTTAAAGCATGACATGTTTGGTATCTATTTACTCAACGTAACATAATCTTTCACATTATACAGAAAATTGGGCTAACTTTACTGTTTATTTCATGTGTATTTCTTCTCCCAAAAAATTACATGTGAAAGACCGCTGCGTGAATACAGTGTGACATAAAATGTTGTAACGATCACCATTTTATTCTCTAGGGTCTCTGCTAAAATATATATATAATATTTGGGGGGTTTAAGTAATTTTCTAGCAAAAAATACGGATTTTAACTTGTAAGCAACAAGTGTCAGAAAAAGGCTTAGGTGTGAAGAGGTTAAAAAAAAAAAGTGAGAGTGCTTTCTAATAAAGCATGGTGGGGTATCCTAGTTTCCGAAAATGGTAATCCAGTCTATACCCCTGAGATGTGGTAACCTTCCATCACTTATGGGGTGCAATAGCTGACCATCTTCTAGGAGTATAACCAGAAGTTTAGTCATTCCTTCAGAAAAAAACGAAGGTGTGTTTTATTTTGTCCCAGGGAAAGGTCCGGGCAAAAGAAGAGGTCCAACTATAAAAATTTCTGGTGTCCAAGTAAACGTGAAAGCAATTATTCAGCATGAAGAAGACTTTGAGATTCTCAGCAAAGCCATTCCCAAAGATGCAGAGGAAAAGAAAAAGTAAGTCTGTTGACTTTGTGTCTTTGTATTTGTCCTCATTACTGTTGATCCAATATACTTATGTTTTATGAGCAACTACAGTTCTGTTATTACACCATTTTTGTAAATCTCCCCATTTTGTCCTTCTAAATGACAAGGGTTCTATAAGTGAGGGGTGCCACGCTTAATAACATATGGTCTTAATGTAATGTATTTATAACATGCTAAACTAGTAGTAAAGTAGCACAGTTTAAGTTGAAGGGAAGATGCATTGGTTCTTCCAGTGATAAAAGTTGTATGTATTGTGGACATAAACTTGAGAAAAATCCTGGACAGCCGCACTCCGAAAAATAGCATTTGTCAAAAAAGATCAAAAATGCATGCCACAGCAGAACGGACAGAAGAGCTGACGCGTTTCACACTATCAAACAGTGCTTAATCATAGCTTTGATTAAGCACTGTTTGATAGTGTGAAACGCGTCAGCTCTTCTGTCCGTTCTGCTGTGGCATGTATTTTTGATCTTTTTTGACAAATGCTATTTTTTGGAGTGCGGCTGTCCAGGATTTTTCTCAAGTTTATTGCTATATGCATTGCCAGCACCTGGGGCTTCCTAGATAGAGGAGAGGTTCATTCCATATTGACCTGCCTGGAGCGGTGATATCTCTTTCCATGTATTGTGGACATGTCATATTTGAAGCTACTTCTAGCCCTGGGTTCCTCCATATTGTCTGTTCCGATAGCAGCATAAGCAGATTAGGCTGTGGAGCTTAAAGTGATATTAAATGCAAGGTTTAAAAATAAAATAAAAATAACAAACATGTCATACTTACAACCTCTGTTGCAGTGGTTTTGCACAGATCAGCCCCAATCCTCCTCTTCTCGGGTCCCTTGCTGGTGCTCCTGGCCCCTCCCTCCTGCCAAGTGCCCCCAGAGCAAACCGCTTGCTATGGGGGGGGGCCCCGCTGCTCTGTGTATCTATCTACTTGCTGTGATTGACAGCAGCGGGAGCCAATGGTAAAAAGACCTTGAGCCTTTAGAACCACTTTAAAGCGGAGTTCCACCCAAAAGTGGAACTTCCCCTTTAAGCACTCCTCACCCCCTGGCATATCCTTTTTTTTGGGGGGGGGGGGTGAGTACTTAGTTTAGAGTGGGACTTCCTATCCCACTTCCTCCTTCCTGCTCTTGGCCACCTAGGCAACGCCTCCTCTCCCCCTAGGCGGCCCCCCCCTGCCATCAATCTTCTGGGACACGTAACATGTCCCAGAAGATTACCTAGCAACTAGCAGAGCGCAGTGCGACTTGCGCAGTGCGCGCCCGGCCGTGAAGCTGAAAGCTGTCACGGCCGGGTGCCCACAGTGGCTATGACGGCGCCGGCAGAGAGGAGGGGGAGAGGAGCGGGGCTCCGTGCGGCCGCATCGCTGGACCATGGGACAAGTGAGTGTCTGTTTATTAAAAGTCAGCAGCTACACTTTTTGTAACTTCTGACTTTTAATAAACTAAAAAATGTGTGGAACTCCGCTTTAATATCAAATGGGGTGTTGCTTAGTCCTGGAGGTTGGTTCAGAAGAACACACTTAATCACCCTTCTAAAAAAAAAAAACAGAAAAAAAACCCTAGAGCCCTTATATCATCTTTGCAACATGTCTTTTGCTTCATACAGCTGTACCTTATTTATTTTTCTCCCTTTCCCAGGTTCAGATTGTCCAGTCGGGTCAAAGCTGCTCATTTTGATGTTGATTGGACTGTAGAAGAAGATTCTCGATTACTCCTGGGAATTGTCGAACACGGTTATGGAAACTGGGAGCTCATCAAAAGCGACCCAGAGTTACAGTTGGCTGATAAGGTGCTTGCTGTACCCCACTCTTTGTTTATTTTAGCCTCTTGTCAGTATATTAAAATATGTACCCCATCTAAAAAGCCAACGGGGTTGTTTTTACAAAAATTGGAGAGTGCAAAATCTGGTGCAGCTCTCCATAGAAACCAATCAGCTTCCAGGTTTAGTCTGTCCGTGGTCGGTTTTATTGTCAAAGCTTAATTGAACAAGTAGAAGCTGATTGACTACTATGCACAGCTGCACCAGATTTTGCACTCTCCAGTTCTAGTAAATCAAACCCAGTGAATGCAAAATATCCATTGACACATGTAGTTTTATTTGCTTTGCCCCCTGAAGATTGATCCATGGTGGGGAGGAGGTCCTCACCACCCATTTTAACCCCTGCACCATTGCGTTGCATGCTGTTGCAGGGCATTTTGCGGTGGGTACAACCCTGTTTGCTGCCTTTGCTGCAGAAAAAATATAAAGATGAACTGATACTTTACTTCCTTGTAACTACCACCCCTCACCCCCACCTCCAGTCCCTGCTGTACTTACTACCGGGGATGTTGAGCTGTCATCGCCCCCCGCAGGCGGTCCAAGGACCCGGGGATTTGCAAATCCCAATCTTCTACTTCTTATTCAGAGTTTCTGAGATGGACCAGATCAATTCACTGTGACCACGCTGACCAATCAGAATCAATCTGGTCAATCTTGGAAGTGCTACAGAGTAGAATTTTGAATTACCCGGGCCGCTGGAGCATCTGCGGGCGTGCTGACCGCTCAGCCAACCCCAGAGGTAAGAACAGTGGGGACTGGAGGGGGGGATGTACTGTGTTAGTGCAACATACTTACTCACCTTGGTGGGTGCAGGATTGGTCCCCCGCTGGCTCTAAGACTGAGAACTGATCACTGAGTTCTTGGTCTTCGGTGAGTGGTCACTCTCAGTCATCGGCTCTCTGCTTGGCCCCTCCAGTGCTCACTGGAGCTCCGGGCTCTGCAGAGGGCGGGGGTGGAAGTGACTGGCTCAGGTTCTCAGTGGCTAGCTGAGAGGCTAATCAGCTGCCTTTCAGGCTTCTGAGCGGATCCTGACTTTAAAGTCAGGATCTTTCCTGGGGATTAGCATGCTGTCAGCTGAAAATGGGTCACAGGAGTGCAGAGCATATTGCACTCCTGTGATCCATAGGAGAAATATAGCCAACATAGCTTTGGCGGGAGGATGGTAGTTGAAGCCCGGCAAGCCCCTAGCCGACTCCGCAGCCTACCAGGCGATGACTGATTGAGCCCCCTTTGCCCTGGTGGGGAGGGAAAAGCCAGCTCAGGCCTTGGTGACGAGCTATCGCCTGATGCATTCCCCTCCTGTCCACCCGAGGATGTAGCCCGCAGCCCGCCCGAGCGGGAAAAAGCCCTAGGGCTGTCCCTGTGAGCAAGCGGTCAGTCTGACAGGACCCGAAGGCAAAACGGGCCTGTCAGAAGATGCTGAGTGGGAGAGCCGACGGAGAGGGTTTTTCTCCCCATCCCTCTTCTCCCTACCCCTGGTCACCTGTCCCGATGGAGTGTAGAGCTTCTCTGACAGCCCCCAGTTCTCAGATAAGGCATCTCATGCCTGTTGAAAGGTGGGAGAGTCCCCGCCCCCACCATGTTGAGGGGATGTGGTCTGGTATGGTTCCTGGCCTGCTAGGCTGCATTCCTGGATAAGGCTCTGGTATGGATTTTGGGGAGGACCCCATGACATTTTTTTTTCCCTTGGCATGGGATTCCCCTTAAAATCCATACCAGACCATAAGGGCCTGGCATGGATTGGGGATGTGATCCACGCTGTTTTTTTCCACTTTCAATGGCATTCTTTTGTTTACATTTCAGCTGATAAGTCATTGGTTGTTAAGGACGCAGCAGCCGGCCCACTCCTTAACAGCCAGCTATTCTTTACACAGAATTTGAATCAGTCGATCATTTTTCCACTGAGTCTAAATCGTTCCAGAAATTTGGAATTCGTTAGGAAATGAATAAACTGAATTCCGAAACAATCAATGAAACAAAGTTAGTATCATAAGGAATCTATCCTAAACAAATTTTTCCGTTTTGCACATATCTAAAGCAGAAGTACCCGCTGGGTCGCACATACCACTGGTTGTAGTGAAAACTTTTCCATATTAAATAACCTCTTTATATATCATATGTCAAGATGTGTTTTAGCTTTTCCAAGTGCATGACAGATATTTTTGTGCTTAGATCTTGCCAGGTGAAACAGAGAAGAAGCCACAAGCGAAACACTTGCAGACCAGATCAGACTATCTGCTAAAACTGCTGAAAAAAGAAGTCGAGAAAAAGGAGAGTGGCCAGGGTGATGAGGTTTGTAATTGATGGAATGGCAGGATTGTTGAAGTTGGTGTCTCGGATCATTTCGGTCTTCTTTGTAAAATGATAATTCTATATAGTTGATGAGGTTGACTAAAGACACAGGTCTATCCAGGGCTTTCTTTCTCTGAGAATAGGTGCAGGAACTCCCTCCTTCTGGGTCACCCCTTGTCGCTGGCCCCTACCCACCTCTGAGCACCGTTCATTGGTTCTACCCCCTACCCACCTCTGAGCACCGTTCCTTGGTTCTACCCCCTACCCACCTCTGAGCACCGTTCCTTGGTTCTACCCCCTACCTACCTCTGAGCACCGTTCCTTGGTTCTGCCCTCTACCCACCTCTGAACACTGTTCCCTGCTTCTGCCCTCTACCCACCTCTGAGCACTGTTCCTTGGTTCTACCCCCTACCCACCTCCCAGTACCGCCCCTTTTATGCCCTGTACACACGGTCGGACTTTGTTCGGACATTCCGACAACAAAATCCTAGGATTTTTTCCGACGGATGTTGGCTCAAACTTGTCTTGCATACACACGGTCACACAAAGTTGTCGGAAAATCCGATCGTTCTGAACGCGGTGACGTAAAACATGTACGTCGGGACTATAAACGGGGCAGTGGCCAATAGCTTTCATCTCTTTATTTATTCTGAGCATGTGTGGCACTTTGTCCGTCGGATTTGTGTACACACGATCGGAATTTCCGACAACGGATTTTGTTGTCGGAAAATTTTATCTCCTGCTCTCCAACTTTGTGTGTCGGAAAATCCGATGGAAAATGTCCGATGGAGCCTACACACGGTCGGAATTTCCGACAACACGCTCCGATCGGACATTTTCCATCGGAAAATCCGACCGTGTGTATGGAGCATTAGAGAATACAAAGCCAAGTATCATTTTTGTGGTGCTAAGTAATTTTGAATGAAATTTGTTAATCACAAGAAAAGCGGTAAAATAGACCACCCCACCCAGCAACAATAGATCCCCACCAACAAAAGACCACTCACAACAAAATATCCCTCAGCAACAATGGACCCCTCGCAAAAAAACAGCCCAGCAACAATAGATTCACCTGGGAGGATTTGTCTGCCAGATACATCAAATCTACCAGCAGCAAGCAACACTTAGACCCCTCTCTCAACAGTAGATCCCTCCCAGCAAACATTGAATCCCACTCCCAGCAACAATAGATCCCTCACCAGTAACAATATACTCCCCAGCAGCCAGCATCAATAGATCATCTAGAACACTTTAGCACCTCTTGCCATTACATACATTTCAGTGCTGGAGGTGCTGGAACTGCGTTCCCCCCACATTCCCGCTGAAAAAAAGCCCTGGGTCTATCCAGTTCAAGGGTAATCTATGTAATCGTTGCCCAGAGCTGAGGTCCCCTGGCACCCTTAATAATTTTGTTGCCCTTCGCTGAACTCTTTGTAATTCAAGAACATCCTTCCTAGGAATTGCTAAACAAAACTGAACTTCATATTGAAGCTTCAGATGAGGAAGCATTCTGGATTTATAGTGTCTGTGCCTCCATCTACATGTTTTTCCAGCTTTTGAACCATAAACGTTCTGTTCCAGGTCAAGGTAAAGAAAAGACGGCCACGTGCGAAGAAAGAGGGGGCGGTAAAAGCGAAGGATGAGCATGGCAATGAAATCTCTTCCCCCAGAAATTCTGACAACCATTCAGAAGATGGAGACGCCAAGGTGAGCTCCTTATAGAGCTGGCCACACAGGCTACCATCTGATTGTATATTCTCCTTTAGATTAACCACCAATGGCCCAGCGGTCACCAATTAGTGGTCCACAACTGCAACCACCACCAACTACTGTCCACAAAAAAATTTTGGTGGTCCCCAGGGGTTCTGCCTCAAATTAACATTGTGGTGGCTGTATACCACCCAATGTTGTTTCCAGTGTTCTCAATGCATTGATACCTCCTCTGTAGTTCTTGCTCCTATGAACTCAGAGGGAGGAGCCGGGAGTAGTGCAGAGAGTGGGAGGGGACTTCCAGTGGCAGCACTGATCATAGGTTGTGAGAGGGAGCATGGAGCTCAAGCTCATGGCTGGATAAAAAGGTGAGATCCAATGAGGAGTCTGTATAAGGCAGAAGTGTGATGCAGCGTATGGGGGATGGGTTGCAGAGAGCCAAAGAATTGTGTGTATAAGGCAGCAGTGTGATCCAGGGGGAAGGGGGCAGAGAGCATTACATTGTGTGTATAAGACAGCAGTGTGATCCAGGGGGAAGGGGGCAGAGAGCATTGCATTGTGTGTATAAGACAGCAGTGTGATCCAGGGGGAAGGGGGCAGAGAGCATTGCATTGTGTGTATAAGGCATGTCAAATTCATGTTAGTGGTCCGTGGGATTCAAAATTGTTAGTTTAGTGGTCCGTGAAGTCCAGAAGGTTGGTGACCACTGCAATGGCCTACCTAAAGTAAGATTTTGCGCAACACTTCTAATTTTGTTAGCACCAATTTTGGGTTTATGTTTCTCAGCTCTTCCTATTATCTCTCCATGCTACTCGCTTTTCAGGCACCGTCTTCTGTATTCCTCACACTATGGCCTTTTAGACGGCCAAGCCAAAGTTTTGACATACACCTGTCATTGCTACACCTCTGAAAAGTAATCTGTGGTGCGTCTCTTTTCCAAGGCATTTACCAAGAGCTTCAGTGAAGAGACAATACGTTTTAGCCCTGTAAATTGTACACGGTTGAAGATCAGTTGCAGCACGGACCTATTTGCTTAAATGAGGTGCTTTTGGTGGCGCTATTGCCCACTAAACATGACCGGGCGGGGGGGGGGTCATTTTTGCTGGGCCGCAAAGCCACTGGACACCCCTGACCAGTTGACTTTTGCAGTATGTAGGCAGGTGCAGTCTGCTGTCTCCACTGCGGGTGGCGCTCATCCACAGCAACAATGCAGAAGGAAAGGAAGTCATGAGGAACAGGGTCCCTCTATGGTTTCCTGAGTCACTGGGGCAGCAATCCAATTGGATGTTGGTCGCCCATGTGATAACCTTCCCCCAACTACAAATCTAACCACCTCTAACAATTGCAGGTGGTAAAACTTTGTTTCCTAAAGCAGGAGCAAGTTGACCTGTTGAAATCTCTTTAACTGCTTGCAGACCGCACACCGTAGACATACTAAGGCAGGGTGGCCGCTCTGCGCAGGATTACGTACCTAGTACCTGATTCCCGCGCTGGGTTAGTGCGATTCGCTGCAGCACAAACCAATCGGCAAGTGTCGGCCACCGACTGGTCACTGGCACATGCTAATCGGCAAAGCAGGAAGTGAAAACGAGCACATTGCTTAGTAAAAACAGCACACACAATAACACATAATTAGGCACTCTAATTCATACCCTTCCCAGCCGGTGTCATTAGTACAGTGACAGTGCATATCTTTAGCATTGATCACTGTATTTTAGTGTCACTGGTTCCCAAAAAAGTGTCAGGTAGTGTGCCATTGTCCGCCGATATAAGTCGCTAATCGCCACCATTGCTAGTAATAAATAAATAAAAATTCCATAAATCTAACCCATAGTTTGCATACACTAGAACATTTGCGCAAACCAAACAATATACGCTTATTGGGATTTTTTTTTTTACCAAAAATATATAGCGGAATACATATTGTGTTAAAAAAAAGGGTAACTGCGTTGAGTTACCCTTTTTTTGAACACAACTTTTCCTAAACCTTTGTTATAGGACAATTAAACCGCAGCAGATCAAATAAAAAAAAAATGTACTAATATATATTATTTATTTTATATATTTTTTTGCGCTGGTGACACAAAAACTTTTAGAATATATATTGGCCTAAATTGATGAAGAAATTTAGATTTTTTTTTTTGTTGGATATGTTTTATAGCAGAAAGTAAAAAATTTATTTTTTTCAAAATTGTCGGTCTTTTTTTGTTTATAGCGCAAAAAGATTTAAACCGCAGAGGTGATCAAATACCACCAGAAGCTCTATTTGTGGGCAAAAAAAACCCCATCAATTTTGTTTAGGTACAGCGTCGCACGACCGCGCAATTGTCAGTTAAAGTAACGCAGCGCCTGGTCATGAAGGCGGGTAAACCTTCCGGAGCTGAAGTGGTTAATGGTGTTAGGCAAAACTTCCCATTTGTCATTTTTACATTATTTGTTCAAAGTATGGATATTTGGCCTTTTTTTTTTATAGGAGGATGGCTCGCTGAAGAGTCCAAGCAAGAAAAAGCAAAAGAAAAAAGATAACAAAGAAAATAAAGATAAACAGAACCAAAAAAAGGAAGGAGCCAAAGAAAAGAAGAAAGCAAAAGAAAAGGTATAATATATACGGATGGATTCTGTGCTGGGACATGTGTCAGCTTTGTAGGGTTTAGATGTGGCTAATGGAATTTACCTCTAATGGTGTGACTTCTGTTCTGGTCCACATTGCACAATTGTGTAAATGGGGGAAAAAAAACAGGAAGTGAGAGAGGCTCTACCCCACACTTTTTCACATTGCAAAGTTTATTATTGTAACAAAAGTGTACCCACCTTGTTCTGTAAGTTACATTCTTCAAACCACCCCACCATTAAACTGGACATTACATGCTCCAGACCAGGAGCGTACATACAGGGGGTCACAGGGGTCTCAATTGTGACCTGGCCCCCTGTACACCTGGATAGGAGGGGTGGCATATAGAGGAACCAATCCCCTCCATTTTCCTCCTGCAACCTTTCAGCAGCTGTTGGAGGAAACTGGAGGGGATCGGTTCCTCTACATCAGCGATGGCGAACCTTGGCACCCCAGATGTTTTGGAACTACATTTACCATAATGCTCATGCACTCTGCAGTGTAGTTGAGCATCATGGGAAATGTAGTTCTAAAACATCTGGGGTCCCAAGGTTCACCATCACTGCACTACATGCTCCGCCTCCTCTCCTATACACCTCAAGCTCCTGTGTACTCCCCAGCCCCCCCCCCCCCCAATCCACACATCCCCCACAGCTCTGCTGGAGTCCCCCTCCCCTCCTCTGTGGCTGCTGCAGGGGATCTGTCAGGATAGACAGCAGGGAAATGTGTTATTTACCAGCCCCTTCCTTGTCTTAATGAATAGAGTCAGTGATCCGTACTGACCACTGATTCTTTCCGTTCATAACTGAAGCATAGTAAACTGTGTTTGTACTATGTTTCAGTTTGTGAATGAACAGTAAGCCCTTGTTCACATTGGAGCGACTTATCATGCGATTTGACGGGAATTCGCACTGTTCAAATCAGTGTGATGCCAACTTTGCAGTGCCACGTCGATTTGAAAAAGTAGTACATGCACTACTTTTGGCGATTTCGGGTGCGACTTGCATAGACATCTGTGCATGAAGCCGCAACAGATGTCTTCAGAGTTGTACCCAAAGTCGCACTGAGGTATGGCTTTGAAATCGTGCGAGTTCAGATGAAGTCGCAGGATCTCAAAGCCACACTCAGTGTGAACGGGGGCTAAGCTCTGTGCAGAGCTATTCCTGTGCATTCATTTTTTGCAGCTGAGGCTGCAGAGATGGAGATTGAGGGCTGTGTCCTCAATCTCCTTTCTCTGTCTCAAAAGTGAAACATCAGAAATCTGTTAAGACCCCTGATATCTCATCAAATCCCCCCCAACGGGGCTCCTAGAAAAAATTGTAAAAAATAAACCAATAGGTAAAATAAAATGATAACAAATAATAATAATAAAAGAAAAAAAGAATACTGACACCGGTGGCGGAACTACCAGGGTCACAAAGGTCGCACTTTCGACCAGGCCCTGGCGTTCCACCACCGTGGGCGTCAGGGGGGCCCTTTATGGTTTCTTGCACTGGGGCCCTGAAGGTTCTAGTTTTACCTGTGCACCAATTCTTTGATGTATTAAGTGTGTAGGGAATTTTCACTTCACAAAGTAGCTTAGTACAAAAAACTTGGTACACTTTGAATACCCAGACATGCGATTTTTTTTTTTTTTTTTTTTTTTTTTTTTTTTTTTTTCTTGCACTTGATTGGATGATTGAACTGAACCCTATTAACTTTGCTAAGTGATCAATCTTTAGTTAAAAAAAGAAAAGCCTGTGTTGTGTGATGCATACTGCTTAGGCAGAACGAAAACTATTTTTTTGATTGGTTATTTACATAAATTTGTTTAGATAAATTCATTTAATTTGTTTAATTTATTCGCGTTTGAATCGATTCAAATTTTCTGAATTCCGTGATTCGAATTCCATTCGGAATAAAATGTATTCTATCCGAAATTCCAATTTTGGAAGATGGTTATGTTCTTTCTATTCCATTCCATTCTATTTTTTTTCTATTTTTTTTCCATTCTATTCTTTTCTATTCTAATTCATACTATTCGAATTTCGAAAGATGGTTATATTATAGTCTTTCTTTTGTCTTTTATTTTCTATTCTTTTCTATTTCATTTTTTATTCTATTCTTTTCGTTTTTATTCTATTGAAGTTTATTCTATTTGAAATTCGAATTCCGGAAGATGGTTATATTCTTTCTATTTTATTCTATGCTATTGTTTTTTTTTTTCTATTCTATTTGAATTCAAATGTATTCTATTTGAAATTCGAATGTCAGAAGATGGTTATACTCTTTCTATTCTATTCGATTCGATTCCTTTATTTTCTATTCTTTTTTAATATGTTCTTTTATTTTCTGTTCTATTTTGTTCTGTTTTACTCCTATTCTATCCCTTTATTTTTTTTTCTATTCTATTATATTCTTTTCCATTCTATTACTTTATTTTCTATTCGATTCTATCCCCATCTGAAATTCAAATCCGATTCAAAAACATTTTAAATTTGATCCGCAAACTATTCAAGTTCGGCCAAAGTTTTGTTTTTTGTTTTTTTTTTTTTTTTTTTTACATTATTTTAGATTTGTTTAAATTTGTTACTATTGTAATTAAGAAATTCGCATACATCCGAATACCGAAAATATTGTCCGAATTTTGATTTGTTACGAAACAAACTGCACATGTTTAATGATTGTCACAGTATTGTTCTGTAGAAGATATTCTACTAAAATTTGTTTTGTGCCATTAGGACTTCTGAATTCCACCCGTTCAATAAATGGTACCCTTTTGCTAGTTTAGAACTTGTCATCAGATATCATTGATCTGTTTGGTTGCTCAGTGTAAATATTGAACCAATGTAATGTATCATGTGATTTTTTTTATAATGCTGCCCCTTTATTATAGTCTACTTGTTAACCATACTGGTTTTCATTTTATTTATCATTTTTTTTTTTTTTTTTTGATGTGTATAATGACTGACTTCATTTTCTTTGCAATTAAGCCAAAGCGGGGTGAAGGCAAGTCTGGTGCCAGGAGCAAAAAGAACCAGGGTCCGGTCCATATTACAGCAGGAAATGACCCAGTTCCTATTGGAGAGGAAGAGGAAGATGATCTGGACCAGGAAACCTTCAGCGTTGTAAGAAACCTTTTATACATGTGTGCTTTTCTATTAACATTTATACAGACGGCTTACTGTCTTTACATTTTACAGGCACAATGATTAACAATGTTGGCGCAGTCTGTTATTGATTTGGGTGGTTAATCACATCAGTGGGCCGCATTAGATCAAAATTTGGAAGGAGAGGAAGTTTTCACAGTATGGGCTGATGTACATGTGTAGTATTGTTTACCACCCCTCTATAAAGGAATCTGTGGTGGATCGTTTTTTAGAGCTATTTGACAGTAGGTATGGAGATGATATGTTGCCTTCTGAAGGTCTGTTTAACCGGTTCCCGTCCGGCCTATGGGCAAATGACACCTGGGCCTGTCTCTCGTTGACTCGGGTGGACGTCATATGACGTCCTCCCGGATCGTGCCCCACACGGGGCTGCGTCCACCAGACACAGCCAATGACTGCTCACTGTACCGACCCACTGCCGGGAACCATGTGACCACTGTAACCAATCACAGTAGATCACATGACAGTGGTACACGATGGATTACTTCCTTTCAAGCCATCCTTTGTGTGCAATCGTGTTGCTAGCTGTGATTGGTAACAGTGATCACATGGTACAGACTGGGCCAATCATCACTCATCTGTGCCATGTGATCAGCTGTGGCCAATCACAACAAAACAAACTGAATGAATTGATTTAATTCATTAAAATGCTTACATATAGCAATGATTACATATAGCTTACATATAGCAAACGTGTAGAACAAAACAAAAAAAATAGCTTACATATAGCAAACGTGTAGAAAAAACAAAACAAAAAAAATGATCGCTTCCCCAGAGTGGGTGTTACATTATATTGCTCCCGTCAAAGTGTGTTAAAAAAAATTGTTAAAAAAAAAAAAAAAAAAATATATATATATATATATATATATATATATATATATATATATATATATATATATATATATATATATATATACATATATATATACATACTTTTTTTTTCATACTGTCACCAGTCAGTGTATCCGATCAGTGCCACTACCATTATTTCATGAAACTGCACTGGTGACGGTATGGAAAAAAAAAAAAAAAGTTTTTTAACATTTTTTTTTTTTAATTTCTTAATTTTCCACAAAATTATGACAACTTGCCATGCCTCTCACTAAATACCTTGGATTGTCTACTTTCCAATAAGGCGCAACTTGGGGGATATTTATACTGTCCTGGCATCTCAAATGAGATCAGTACATCAGGATTGTTACATTTTCAAATTTATACCATAGTTTTGTGGGCTGTATACATGGATTTGGGTTACGGTATTTTCACCAAAGAAATGTAGCAGAAAACACTTTGGCCTAAATTTATAAAGATAGATTATTTATTTGCAAAATTTTACAGAAACTTTTTTTTTTTTTTTTTTCAAAATTTTCATTCTTTTTTTAGTTTAGCAAAAATATAAAAAAAACCCTGTGGTGATTAAATACCACCAAAAGAGAGCTCTATTCGTTTGAACAAAATGATAAAAATTTTGTTTGGGTACATTGTTGGTTGACTGCGCAATTGTCATTTAAAGAGTGGCAGCGCTGAAAATTGGCCGGGGCAGGAAGGGGGTAAAAGGGCCTGGTTAACCAGTGAAAGTGATGCAACATGTTCATTGCATGCTTTTGCAGTGTTGTCCTATTCACTTGAATGGGCTGCATTTGCTGCCAAATGCGATATGCTGTATATTATAAATGCGTGGTTGTGACAATATTAATTACCCCCTCTGGCTATCATTGCACACTTTAGGTGGGCTGCCAAGGGGACAATAAAACTGTGACTACCTATTTTTATCTTCTCTATGCCACCCATGTAAACAAGGACTTTAGTTGGTTGAATGCACCTAGATGAACCGGTGAGCTAACACTGTGCACCTTCTCCCCCCCCCTGGTCCCCATTGTACTTACCTGCAGGAATGCTGAGCTGTCAGTGCTCCATGCAGCCAGTCAAGTGGATGGATTCCCTGCTCTTTTCCCTCTTCTCTGTGCAGCTCTCCTGGGACGGACTGTAGCGAATCACTGTGCAGACACTGACCAATCAGAATCACTCTGGTCCGTCCTGAAAGACAGAGAAGAGCAGGGATTTCAAACCTTTGGGCTGCTGGAGCGGCTGTGGGGGTGCGTGGACTGGGGGGGTTACAGCGTTAGTTCACCTTTTTCATTTTTTTCTGTAACGGTGAACTAAGGCTTTTTTTTTTTAAATAACAACCATGTTCTACTTGCTCTGTGTAGTGGTTTTGCACAGATCCTTCTCTTCTCATGTCCCCCGTCTGCACTCCTGGCCCCGCCCTCCTGCCAAGTCCCCCAGAGTAAGCAGCTTGCTCTGGGGGCACCCAAGCAGGCTCACTCTGGAGCTGCTGCTCTGCATGACCATTCACATGCAGAGCTGCTGCTAGGCCCTGCCCCCCTTATTCTCTCACTGACTGTGACTGTCAGCAGCGGGAGCTAATGGCTCCCACTGCTGTCTAAGCATTCACATACATTGAATCTGGCCCTTAAGTGGAAAAAGGTTGCTGACCCCTAATCTAGTATATTACTGGTTGTTAAATTGTAGTTGTAAGATTTGGCCCAAAGTGATCTCTTTTGCTGTGTATCATTCTTATTTTTTTAACAAATAATTTGTCTTTCATTCTTTAGTGTAAGGAGAAGATGAGGCCGGTGAAAAAAGCTCTGAAGCAGCTGGATAAACCTGACAAAGGTCTGGCTGTCCAGGAGCAGCTGGAGCACACTCGGACCTGCTTGCTAAAAATCGGAGACAGAATATCTGAGTGCCTTAAAACCTACAATGATCAGGAACAAATCAAGTTGTGGAGAAGGTACAGATTGCTTTAAAATGATTGGCCTTGATGACGCCTGATTTGACGTTTTGCTGACTCTTGGCAATGTAGGGTATACTATTGCATATAATTGGCCAAAGATGGCAACACTGTGTCATCTGTCTATTACTTCTTTATTTACTAAATGGTCAATCCATTAATTAGAGGGCTTATACTTTTAGATTAACAAACTTCATCATAGCACTCTAAGGGCTCATGCACAAGGATGCATTCACCAAAACAGTGTCCACAAATGGGCACATTTTAGTGTCCGGGAGCCCCAGTGCATAAAATGCTGCATGCGTACAGACTTAATACCTCGAATTCAGATAGTCTGAATTCAACACGTTGGTCTGGATTTACTAAAACTGGTGCACACAGAATCTGGTGCAGCTGTGTACAGTAACCAATCAGTTTCCGAGTTCAGCTTGTTCAATTAAGCTTTGACAATAAAACTTGCAAGCTAACTAATTACATTCAGAGCTGCACGAGATTCTGTATGCCCCAGTTTTAGTAAATCAACCCCATTATGTCTTTGCACATGTGCTACTTTATGCAAACAATGGCGCATAGCTGCGTACAGCCACCTTCAACCACTCATGTCTATGGACAGCTGTATGCAGCACTAGGGGCCCCCGGGACCTAAATCACATCTGATTTTGTTTTCTAGCAAATGCACCTTTGCACATGAGCCCTAAGGAGAATTTGTTGTATTCTTTGTTTTTCAATTTAGGGCCAGATGTTTCCTCCTTCTATTATGTTTTCTGGGAAACCACCTCCACATCTTAATTTTGCTATCTCATTACACTGTCCACCTTTAATTGGCCTAACAGCTGTCTACTTTAAAACACTGAGCATAGGTTCAGTGGAGAGATGCTTATTGTCATGTAAATGCTGGGCTGGGAAAGTTGGCTGGGCCAAAGGTGGGGGATGGGGGATTTCCTGTCCTTAGTGGAACCTAATTTGGTTACCAATCAGTATGAGTCCTTAAAGCAGAATTAAAGGCAAACTTCTTTTTCATTTTGGATAGAGTATGGCTGGCCATACACGGTTCAAATCTCGACCAGTTGAGATTCAAACCATTAATGGGCAGGCTGACTGTACCAAGTTGATTGATCGATTTAACTTTGGTACAACCAGCCTGCCGGATATATATATATATATAAATAAAATATCATATACAGTTAGGTACATGTATATTTGGACACGGGCACAATTTTCATACTTTTGGCATGCATTTCACTTGCCGACAAGCTTCAGTTAGAGCCTGGCAAAGCATCAGAACGAAGAAAACCCAGTCTTTGGTAATGTCCATGGGTTCCAGACTTCAGGCACTCATTGCCAGTAAAGGATTCTCAACAAAATATTAAAAATTAACATTTTTTTTTTTTATGATTATATTAATTTGTTTATTTGAGCCCCTGAAAATGGGGGGACTGTGTATAAAAATGGTTGCAGTTCCTAAAATTTGTACTTGATATTAATGTTCAACCCCTTGAATTAAAGCTAAAAGTCTGCCCTTCAAATTAATTTGGATTGTTTCGTTTTAATTGTATTCTGGTGGCAAACCGAGACAAAAGTATAAAAATTGTGCCCGTGTCCAAATATATATGGACCTGTGTGTGTGTGTGTATGTGTATGTGTATATATATATATATATATATATATATATATATATATATATATATATATATATATATATATATATATATATATATATATATATATATATATATATATATATAGCTAGCAGTGGTCAATGTCCCTAGGGCAGAGGTTGGTGTCGGCAGTTTAATTTTTATTGTTACACTTTTTACAATTTTATTTATTTTTTACAAAAATGTTTTAAATATTATTTGTTACAAATTTTTTAGGAGCCCTATTGAGAGGCTTTGGTGGGGAAGGGGGTGGGGAACCCGTTAGACCTTCCCCTTGAATGCAGTTCAGCCCGAAGACTCAATGTAATTAACCCCCACTGTGCCAAAAGTTCAGTGCCAGGAAGAGGACTGGCTATCCTGTTGAGAAGATTTCTACATATAGCAGTTGCCTGCATAATGTAGGGCAGTGGTTTCTCAACCTTGTCCTCAAGTACCCCCAACAGGTCACGTTTTGGGAATTTTTCTTAGATAAAATAGCTGTCCAAAATATCAAGCCATTGACTGATTTTAAAGCACCTGTGCAAGATAAAGGAAAACCTGCAAACATGGCCTGTTGGGGGTACTTGAGGACATGGTTGAGAACCACTGACCTAACATCATGCAGGCAACTGCTTTATGTAGAAATCTTCTCAACAGGATAGCCAGTCCTGTTCCTGGCACTGAACTTTTGGCACAGTGGGGGGGACAGGGTTGAGAACCACTGATAAAGGACACGCTTGATTACTTTGTTTTACGTTTGATTCTTTTATTTAACCAAACTTCATTTTTGAAATTTGGATTCCTAGCTTTGTTTACCGTTCAAACAATGCCTACTATGAAACTTCTTAAAGGATTTGAGAGGCTGATGAGTTTGGGAACCCCTGCTCTGTAGAATTATTACTTTCCATGTAGATTGACTTGTCACTTTTTTTTCCTTTCTTTTTTTTAAATTAAGAAACCTTTGGATATTTGTCTCCAAATTCACTGAGTTTGATGCCAGGAAGTTGCACAAGTTGTACAAAATGGCAGATAAAAAGAGATCCCAGGAAGAAGAGGTAAAGGTATTTGGCTTTTCTTGTCTCTGCATGTCACTCTTCATTATGTCAGCATCTCTACAACTGTAGCCGACGCAAACCGGTTTACAGCATTTCCGGTAAATGTGTGTGTGTATGTGTGGCAATTGCTATAGATTTTGCTTGATAAAAGAACATGTTTTGTCACATCTTCATTAGTGAACTGTGTGATACTTGAAGTAGAACTGTAGGCAAACCTCCTTCCATGTAGTTAAAGTCGGCAACCAGGGGAGGATGAATAAAATGTCTCTTTACTTTGTCCAAGGAGCACACATGTTCCAAACAGAGCCAACGCTAACGGATTTCAGCCTATCAAGGCCTTATAGGCAAACATGTTTTTTTTTTTTGGATAAGGGAGGGTTATAAACCCTGCCAGTTTTTTTTTCTTTTTGCCATCTGTGTTCCATAGGGGAGATCTCCCTTCACTTCCTGTCAGGGCCATCTTTAATATTGATTGGACCCTGGGCTATCATTTTCTTCGGCCCTCCCAAATTCACTTATCAACTTATTTGTGGGCAGTGCGTACTCACTGGTCACTCGACTGGGCCTGGGGCATCTGCCCCTTTTGCCCTGTGTTAAAGACGGCCCTGCTTCCTGTCACATAGCCAAAACAGGAAGTAAGAGGAAATCCCTGCAAATTAAGGGAAGTCCTTTGGGCCAATCCAGGTCACCAGGACTAGTGTCCCCATTGGAAGATTTCCCCTTTTATTGCTTTTCTGGAGACAATCCAAAATTTGGAATTTTCTTTTACTTTTACTTTCACTTTCAATGATAATGGTAAACGGGACAAATAGAGAGGGTGACTCTCCCTAACAGAGAGCAATAAAAGCCTGACAGATATTCTAATCCCTCTCCACCCGATCTGAAACAAACAAAAAGGTTTTGCCTCTAGTTCTCATTTTAGCCCCAATTCACACTAGAGCAGAGAAACCCGCGATCAGTGAGCATTTCCCGCAGTGCATTCAAACCGCACTGCCGTTTGCGATCCGCAGCGGGTTTCGATGCAATGTTAATGCCCCGAACACAGGTCGCAAGCGCAGTGTTTGCCCGCACCGGATTGCATGGTACAAAACTACCATGTGATCCGGTTGCCGTGCATTTTCAAAATTGTTGCATGCACGTCTTTGGTGCACTGTGGTGCAAATTGAGCCCATTCAAAATGAATCGCATGAGAATTGCACAGGAATGTGGTGCACATTTCTATGCAATTTCATATGCGATTCCGAGCCTGATATAAAAATTCCCCCTGTATGTATGCAGCATTAATAAGGTACTTTTTTTTTACCAATGTACTAAAAAAAAAAAAAAAAAAATTTTAATAGTTTTTATTAAAGTCTGCAGGGTGTACAGGTAAGTATAAAAGTACAAAAGAACATATAGAAATATGCAGGGAATTTACTGCTTTTCTGGTGTAATACTACAACTATATATATATATATATATATATGTGTGTGTGTGTGTGTGTGTGTGTGTGTGTGTGTGTGTGTGTATATATATATATATATATATATATATATATATATATATATATAATATTTATATTCTCTTTCTATTTCAATTGTATTTATTTATTCAGTCCTGCCAGCAGATAATTGAAGTGTACATACAGTGTGGCTCATCTGGTTTGGGCGTTGACTTGTTACACAACAGGTCCAGAGTTCAATTCCCCTGTAGGACACTTGTGGCTGACTCTGACTAGTTGCATTAATTAGCAATTTAATGGGACTTCTGTCTGCCACATAGAAGAATTGGTTTCTGCCGACAGGGCCTGTTGAGACATCGGGCTCCCTGTGCGATGACTCCATACATTTTGAATTTAGACTAATTACTTTTCCACTTTGGCCTCATTCATAAGAGTGCAGCTGTGCAAGGGCTGTGTTTGCCTGCATGGGGATGCACAGTGCCATTCATGTCAATTGGCACACAGCAGCTGCAGACACAGCCGCCGCTCCCAGTTTGACAGCCGTGTGGGTTCCGGTGCATGCCCCCAAGCGCAAGTAGTGTGCCATGTACCCACATGCTGTCATATTGGCTATGAAGCCTCCACAGGGATATATGGAACACCTGTGCATCCCCATGTGGGTAAATGCGGCCCTCACTTTGGTGTGCTATGGCCTACTTGTGTGAATGAGGCCTTATTGTTATTTTGGGAATGCAACACTTCTACATCCTGCATAAAGAAGATATTTTATTGGTAGCATCCATCCTACTATATGTTTAATGTGCTTGTTTGGTGGTGTTTAATATGTTAGGGCTCGATTACTTTTGCGGCCATCATTGCCACCCCTCTGGAAAGCGACCTGTGGTGTATCTCTTTTTGAGAGCCATTTGAGAGGTGGCTCAGAGGTGATATGTCACCTCAATGCCTGTATTAACTAATGAAAGCCCACACTACTGCAACAATGTTGCTGTGCAGCCCTAGTCACCTGAATGAGTCATGTTTGGCAGCAGTACCGCAACCCTGGCAGTGTGTACGGGTCATGTTTGGCAGCAGTACCGCAACCATGGCAGTGTGTACGGGTCATGTTTGGCAGCAGTACCGCAACCATGGCAGTGTGTACGGGTCATGTTTGGCAGCAGTACCGCAACCCTGGCAGTGTGTACGGGTCATGTTTGGCAGCAGTACCGCAACCATGGCAGTGTGTACGGGTCATGTTTGGCAGCAGTACCTTAACCATGGCAGTGTGTACGGGTCATGTTTGGCAGCAGTACCGCAACCATGGCAGTGTGTACGGGTCATGTTTGGCAGCAGTACCGCAACCCTGGCAGTGTGTACGGGTCATGTTTGGCAGCAGTACCGCAACCATGGCAGTGTGTACGGGTCATGTTTGGCAGCAGTACCGCAACCATGGCAGTGTGTACGGGTCATGTTTGGCAGCAGTACCGCAACCATGGCAGTGTGTACGGGTCATGTTTGGCAGCAGTACCGCAGCCATGGCAGTGTGTATGGGTCATGTTTGGCAGCAGTACCGCAACCATGGCAGTGTGTACGGGTCATGTTTGGCAGCAGTACCGCAACCATGGCAGTGTGTACGGGTCATGTTTGGCAGCAGTACCGCAACCATGGCAGTGTGTACGGGTGTTGTTTGGCAGCAGTACCGCAACCATGGCAGTGTGTACTGGTCATGTTTGGCAGCAATACCGCAACCATGGCAGTGTGTACTAACATGGCCGTTGGCCATGTAAACTTGAGGCTCGGCATTTGGGGGACAACAAACCTATGGCTCAACCACTTGCTATTACCCATGTAAACAAGGCCTGAGATCTGCCTTTTTAATTCAGTGTATAATTTTTTTTTTACTATGTTAGGAACATAAGAAGAAGGATGGGCCTCCTGCCAAGAAGCTTTTTCGACCAGAGCCATCTGGGCCCAGCCGTGACTCTCTCCCCTCACAACAACATGGAGTCCACACCCAAGAGAAGCCTTATAATATGCCACCACATCCACCACAAACGCATGGGCACCAAAGAGAAAACTATGTCAGCCCTAATAAAAGACCATTTAATAACGCAGGTGAGTAGTGTCCACTGAGGAAAGTGAAATGAGCTACTGGTTAGTAACAACATTTATTATGATACGTTTGAGGCAGTTGTAAAGAGTTTGTCATTGGATGGCAATGGGGGCGAACTTATACAGGTATACAATTCAGGCACTTAGAGGCTGAATTGACCAGCTAAACTGTCCTGTTATGGCCAACTGCTGGGCCGTTCTGACCGGCATCAGTAATGTCTAAGCATTGGTTAAATTGGTGGTGCTATATAAGTGCCTGTAATAAATTAAATGAGCTGGAAACAGTCCCTTACTATCAGGAAGTTCTGAATCTTTGCCTTTTAGATTGGCCTAATACTTGACCATAACATAAAGGTTTAATGGGTCAATGAAGGTATGTGCAATTATCCTGTATGTGCTTGTACTTCATACCTGCTGCGGTGTTTCCCCTTTTCCCCCCAGAAACAGTCTCTTTTAGGTTTTCTGCTCCTTTTTTCCATTGCTTACCAATAAACAATGATATATTGTAGAGGTTACTGGAAATAGTGACTTTGTGTTGTTTGTCATGTAGATCGCGGTGAATGGAGAGATCGAAAATTTAACTACGGAGGCAATAGTAATAATAACCAGCCGTGGGGAGGAGACCGCCACCACCAATATGAGCAACCCCGGTATAAAGATCACCATTATTCTGATCGACGTCCTCACGGTGACCCTCGGAGGAATTCTGGAAACTACAGGCCAAACCCTGGACCACGCAAGAGGCCTTATGATCAGTATAACAATGACCGAGACCATCGTGGTCACAGGGATTATTATGACAGGTACCGAGATCTCATGCTACAGATATACAGCTATTGGGGCTATAGGCACAAGAGTACCTAGGCACACTTGCGTAACAAGAAATAAACTACCATTTTATGGGTACAATTCCAGACAAATTCAATGTACTGCTTAGACACAATAACCACTTCTATATGTTTGCTATAACATAGCAAATCTTCACTTTTTATGTTCAGCTTCATTTTAAAATATTTAGAGAGTCACTAAGCTCCTTCTGGAGGCAGTAAAGTGCCTCATATGGCTCCCAAAAACCAGATGTGAATTACCGCTTTTATTTACTTGGCACTTTTCTGTGGAAAGAAGGTCTGAAATACATTCTGCTCCTCAACTCATTTCGTTTTTGAGGTTTTTAAAGTTATACAGCATATAGCTCAATGTCACAGTATAATAGTGTTTAAAAATGACAAGGAATGAGCATACAGGTCTGTTAAAGGGGGAGGTAATAGTACAAAAGAACATATAAATAACTCTCTAAAAATCGGCACAAGTATGCATCAATAAACAAGTGCATCCAATGTATATAGATGAGGTAGAGGTCATTTGAAGCGAGACCTGCTCCTCAACAACAAAATAGCATGCATCAGGGGGAGGGGAAAGGAGAGAATAGAAACTAAGAAAGAAAGGGAGGGAAGTGTGGGGGGAAGGAGGGTGGGAGGAGAAAGAAGATTCCACAGGGTCCAAGCCCAGGTCCAGAACAATAGGGCATCAAGAGCCCAATCAGTCCGAAAGTAGAGTGCTGTCTAGATTCAGGCATCATTGAAGGATAGCCACAGACCCAAGACTTTCAGGAACTTAGCATGGGTATCGTTCGAGATTGAGGTGAGCTTCTCATGAACTCATGAACCATGAGTCGTTGCTTAACTTCCTCAAAGGGGATAAAAGGTTGGCACCAGACTTTAGCCAATGTCTGACGAGCAGCAAGAAATGAAACCCACCAGTTTCCTCTGATTCCTGGAGATTCTCAACTCATTTTGAATTTCAGATGAAGTTTAGGGAGATGATAAACTGTTATTTTTCAGGTATCCATATTTTGGGAGATATACACAGATCGTTCCAAGATATTTATGATAATTCTCTTTTTGTAGACATCATCATGACAACAAGAGGAGAAGATCAGATGAATTTCGCCCTCAAGGTTACCATCAGCAGGATTTCAGAAGAATGGGATCTGATCATCGCCCACCAATGGAATATCATGGACAAGGACCTTCAGATCATTACCGTTCATTCCATCAAGAAAAACCTGGGGACTTTAAAAGTTCTTCCCAGCAGTCCTCTACCCTCTCAGATCCTCGTTCTCCGCCAACTCAAAAATCCCCTCACGTTTCCAAATCCCCCATGGACAGATCATTAGAACAGAGAAGTACGGACTACAATTGGAACAGTCGAAAAACATAGGACACCTGACCTCAGAATTCTAACGAAAGCCCACAATGACCACTGGCTTAAAGTGGTCCTTGCTGCTATAGACTAAGCTCATTTTGAGAATTATGGGTTCTGGATAACCCACCATATAAAGTGGCTCATTTTTCTAGCACCCGTGCCATGTGTGTAAATCCATCAGCTGTTTCTATCTAACATACACTTGTTGAAAGTTTTTTTTTTTTTAACATTTCAAGTATTTACCCCTTCTAATATGTTGGCAGGAACTGGGTGATATGTAAATTCTTTCTGGAAGAATGGGCACTGTGAGCATGGTCACTTTGTAATTTCAAGGCCTCGAAAATGATGGAATCTTGTGCAGTTGATGTGGCTCAGATGCTGAGGTGTTTGGTTGGAGTTGCTGCCACACATTGGACTTTCAATGTTGTATTTTGTCATTAATGGATCCCACTGTTATAAAGACAGGGTCGCTTTGGCTACAGCTTGGAAGAGGTTTACAAAGAGAATTATTATCCAAACAGGCAGCTGGGGCCAATCAGGAATATATTGTGTGATCTGGACCCAGTGACAACCCAGATGTGAGCATTTTACAATGCCAAGCCAGAATTTCCAGCTGTCCTGAACCCTTTGGTTAGGTCACACTTCCTAAAATTTGGAGATGTAGATCATTTAACTTCTCATGAATTCTTTTGCACAAAATGTGGCCACAGTGCAAAGCTAAGAAGGCTTGAAAGTGCAATCAATATGTAATGCCTTTCTATCTATATCAGTACGGTGGAAAACCAGGTACACGATGAAAGAGAGACCTCCCCATCTTGTATTTTTGTACATAACATTTGGAACAATTGTAGATTATGCAAGACATCTTTAAGATCACTTGCTATATACCACCTCAGTGTTCTTTAAATACCAAAAAATACCATTCAGGGGGTGCAAGACTTCAGTATCGGCTGTTTTATGTACACATTGGACAGATTTACTGTGAAAGTATCAGCTTTCATTTAACAGTTCTTTATGACACTCAACATTTACTAAATGAAATATGCATATTAAATTCAATATTTAAATTTTCTAGGAATCGCCAGAACGGTTATTTTTTTCGATGGTCATTTCTAGAAACATGTACTTTAAAAGCCTACGTTTCTCTTGTTGGAGACTTGTTTGCTGGATGTCTCTTACATGCTTCAGAATGAAGCCTAATTATATGTAACCAAAATGTGTGTACGGAAATTTTTTAAGACTTTAACTCTTACTCTGCATATGAAATTCTTTCTGTAGCTAATGACATGCCCATGCGTTAATAATGGTGTTGAGTTGGTAAAATTCTTTAGCAGAGGTCACGTGTCTTTTTTTTTTTTTTTTTTTTTTTTTTTCCTCCAAAGGTCTTCCCAAACAATTTGCCAAAATAATGAGAATTGAAAATGGAAGGAATCTGAATTCCAGTATTAGGCACTTTGTAATTTGTATGCCTTCTAGAACTTGCACCCAAAATTCCCAATTGGATCTGAGCCACAGAGCTCAACTACCAGTTATGACATACAGACTGATATGTATATAAATTTATATACATTTATAAAAGTATCGGTAAGATTCAGAGTCAATAATCCCATAAAATGTCACTTACTACGCTAACCTAAGTCTCTGCATATATTTGGTAAACCTTGGCATGTAAACCATGAGGGTATTAAATTCATTCTTTGAACTCAATCTGGCTAAATCCTGCATGTTTGGCTAGTATGAGTTTGTGGGAACAGATTAAATCAACTCAAAAAACATGAAATTGCTTGTTCACAGTGAAAAATATTGGCTATAGAAAAATTGAAACCTACTTGCCAGCTAAGCACAATAAATGCAGCCATATACGCAATCACATTAAACCTAATAAGGAAACTTAAAGTGTATTTTCACTTTTGCAGTCAAATTTGAGGAAACCCCACGATATGTTTGTGTCCCCATTCACACAGCATACCTATTCATTTTTTTTTTTACCTTTTAGCTGTTTTTCATGAGAGCGTGTAATGACTGACTGCAAGGTTTTTTGAAGTCTGTCCTCAATAAAGTGAATCTTCACTGTATCTGAGCACCACAATCTAAACACTATTTAACCCCTTTGCTAAACCGCCCCATGTACATTTACTGCGGGGCGGCGGCTCCTGTGTGCAGAATCACGTACAGGTACGTGATTCTGCACTTCCGGGTCTGGGGCGCGCACGCGTGCCACCGGCGACCCGCTCCCACTGGGATTGGACACATCGGGAGCCAATCAGCGGGTCCAGCGGACCCACCGATCATTCCTCAGAGAGGCAGAATGGCACTCTGCCTATGTAAACAAGGCAGATCGCCGTTCTGTTGTTAGTAGGGAAGATAGAGATCTGTGTTCCTGCTTAGAAGAAACACAGGATTTCTGTCTTCCCACAGTTAAAGCACCTCCCACACAGTAAAGCCTTGTACACACGGTAGGATTGTTGGCCAACCGAGGGTCTGATTTTTGTCAAAAGGGCATGGGCCAGGATCTTGTCTTGCATACTAACGGTACACAAATGTCAGCCAACAAACACGAATGTAGTGAGGTACTACGAGGAATTTCAGCTCTTGAGCGCCACCCCTTGGGCCCCTTCTGCTAATTTCGTGTTTGGTGAGCATTGATTACGAGCATGCGTGTTTGTACTTTCGACTTTTGTGTGACGGATTTGTGTACTGACCATACGAAAATCAGACAACAGACCGTTGTCCACCAAAAATTTACTAGCCTTGTCACCCAACATTTGTTGGCCGAAAGTTGGACAACAATTGTCAAAAGGAGCGTACTAACGGGCAGTTTTTAGGACAACAGCCTGTCCACAGACAGTCCCCTGCCAACAATCGCATCGTGTGTACGAGGCTTTAGAAAGCACTCCCTAGGGACATAATTAATCCTTTGCCCCTGATGTTAACCTATTCCCTGCAAGTGTCGTTAGTACAGTGGGAGTGCATATTTTTTTTTAGCACTGATCACTATATTAGTGTCACTGGTTCCCAAAAGTGTATCAGTGTCCAATTTGTCCTTCACAATGTCGCAGTCCTGCTATAAGTCACTGATCGCCTGTCATTACTAGTAAAATGAAATCAATAAAAATAAACAAAAATATAGAAGCTATAACTTTTGCGCAAACCAATCAATGTATGCTTTTTGGGATTTTTGTTTTTTTTTTTTTTTTTTTTACCAAAAATGGTAGCAGAATACATATTGGCCTAAATTGATGAAAAAATTTGATTTTTTTACATTTTTTTTTTTTATTGGTTGTGTTTTATAGCAGAAAGTAAAAAATATTGTCTTTTTTTGTTTGTTTATACCGCAAAAAAAAAACAAAAAAAAAACGCAGAGGTGATCAAATACCACCAAAAAAGACATCAATTTTATTTGGGTTCAGCGTCGTAGCACTGCGCAATTGTCAGTTTAAAAAAACGCAGTGCCGTATTGCAAAAAATGGCCTGGTCATGAAGGGAGGGGTAAACCTTGAGCTAAAGTGGTTAAAATATTTTTAATATTCAAAGCAAACTCCCCCATCCATCCATGTCTCTATGATTTATTTTGTTGGGAAATCACTTTGAAAAACACCCCCCTAGCTGTGGCCATCTTAAGTAAGGACAAATGATTCATGTAGCATTTACTTCTTGGACTCCATATATAAAAATATAAGGTAGTTTTATCCCAATTCAGCTGCAAAAGAGGAAATACACTTTTAAATAATATGCATTTATAAAATATTGGTATCTGCAAAAGATTGACTTTTATAGGTGGCTATTGTAACAAAACACTAATTTAAAAGGGAACTATCATCCTTTCCAAACGTTTAAGGCTACATTTACACCTAAGCGTCACGTTTTGAGCATTTTTTTTTTTTTCAAGCATTTTTGAGCATTTTTTGGAGCAGAGTTGCACGTTTTTGCAACTTTTGTTAGGCGTTCTGCTTTAGGCGTTTTTCAACTGAAAGGTGTGGATTGCTGCTGAAAAAGACGCTCAACAAAATGCTTAAAAAAAATTTTTTAAAAAGGCTCATGTCGCGATTTTCAGGCAATTCCATTGACTTCTATGGACACAAAAATGCTCAATTCTGCCTGAAAAGTAGCTCATGTACTTTTTTTGAGTGACCAATGTTTTGCTACTAATGTCAGAACGCTCAAATGTGGGCTATTAAAAAAAAAAAAAAAAAATAGGTTTTTGCTTGTTGCTTGTAGGTTTTTGCTTGTTTTTGAGCTACAAAACATTCAAGTGTGAACAGGGCCTCTCTTGCACCCCTCTGAGTTTAGCTTTTCTGGGTAACAGAGGTGATACCAGACACTTTATAATGCACATTCTTAGGTAGGACTATTCAAGTTTTGGAAACCTGAACAATTGTTCCCTTTTTGGTCTGTTAAATTTACCATTGAAAGCATTTCGTTATATCTGTCTGAGATCAAAACACAAATGACCTGTTGATCCTGACAGAAATCTTGTAAGTGGATAACTTCCTGTGCTCTCGCTGTCTTTGCTGAGCAATATCAGAATTGTTCCCAGGTATCTCTTTGGACTACAGAATACCTTTCCCCTATGTTATGGAGGAGAGCGAGGTGTTCTGTAGTCCTGTCCTAAGGTGGCATTGCTGCTCCTTCACAGATGCAGTATGGTGAGTGTCTGAGCATTGTCACCTTCGGACCAGAAGTGTATTACCAGCAGGATCACTATGTGATAAAGAGAAAAAAAAAAAAAGCTTAAACCTATGAAAACTAATGCAGCCGCTACATTTATGGGCTGATAAGATTCATTTGATACATTTGAGCTCAGATAGACTTTAAGACTCCTGAATATCAGACCTGCAGTGTTGTCTCCTAGGTTTTAGTAAATTGTTTGGCTACATCCTCCCCGAGTATAAAAGATTTAAGATTTTAAAGATTTAATGCCATTTTTGAAATAGGGATATCAAAACGGCTTATCGTTTGAGTCCCGCTTATATGACTATTACTAGTATTATGTGCTTAATCCGTTTCAGGAAAGAAGGAAATTCTGTTCCAACTATTAGAATTTGCACTTTTTCATTGTATTGAGGTATTTATGCATAGTCTGGTATTACTACATACATTATCACTTTGAGTGCCTTAGTAATTTAGTCTTTCACAGTGTTGTAACATAGTGGTGCCATCAATAATTGTCATCTTCATGGACAGGGGTGTTTTCCCTTTGTACTGTACAAATGAGAAGAGATTGTTTATAACCCATCTGACCAACTTAAAGTTGAACACCAGGTATGATCTGTATTGCATACTTGCATGGGTCCAGCTTGGCACGGTGTAAGTCTGCAAATCTCATAGCTGAGGGACCACTGGTAAAGTTGACAATCGCTGTAGTAGTTGGCACTACTACATTAGTAGCCCCTATCTTCCTGGTCTTGTGCCTGGGTGGCTTTCCTTCTGCACACTGACCACAAGGGGGGGGGGGGTACTCCCGCTATTTATATACAATCATTCTTTGAATGGTGACAGTGCTGAGTGAGCAACCCACTGTGGTCAGTGTGCAGTTAGGAACTGGAAGATCGACGCTATCGCCAAATACTGTGGTGATTGTCAGCTTCCCCCATGGTCCATCAGGTATGGAATGAGGCAAGATAGCGCCATGCATAATTCTTGGTTCCTGCACTGCCCCAGGACCTCAACGAATAGGCCCAAATTGGGTAAAATGCACAAGAGGGGCACGGCTTAGGGTGGGGGCTATGTATGGAAGCTGGTAAACCCAATGGTGTGACATTTATAGAGTGCTGCTTCATTTTCTGCCTTTTTAGGGGTATGAAATATGCATACCTACCTTTTTCAAGCTACCCAATGCAGGTAAGATGCGCCATAGGGGTGAGGCTTAGGGTGGGGACTATATGTGGAAGCTGAATAAACCCTACTGTGTGACATTCATAGTGTGTGGCTTCATTTTCTTGTTTGCTATCTATGAAATATACATAACTACCTTGGTCCAAGCTGCCCAATGCAGGTAAAATGCACCATAGGGGTGAGGCTTAGGGTGGGGACTATATGTGGAAACTGGTTGCATTGAATAAATCCTACTTTGTGACATTCATAGCGTGTGGCTTCATTTTCTGCCTTGCTAGGGGTATGAAATATACATATTTACCTTGGTCCAAGCTGCCCAATGCAGGTATAATGCACCATAGGGGTGAGTCTTAGGGTGAGGACCATGCCAAGAAGCTGGTTGCATTAAATAAACACTACTGTGTAACATTCATAGAGTGTGGCTTCATTTTCTGCCTTGCTAGGTATGAAATATTCATACTTATCTTGGTCCAAGCTGGACCAAGGTAAGTATGCAATGAAGAACATACCTGGAGTTCAGCTTTAACCCGTCTTGTAAACCACCCCCCATTGTCCAGCAATACTTATACAATCTTTTCTTAACACAAAAGGGACTTCTTTATATTGGTAGTAGTGGTGTGCCCCTGCATATGCAGTGAACGAACACTATACTTTCCAGCAAATGTTTTTTTTTTTTATTCCATTTAACTCTTTTTATACTTCTATAGTGAACATTTGGGGAGTATGATAACGTTAAATATTTTAAATTATATTGGTTTTGGGACATTTAAATGTTCAGACATTTAGATTCTGCTATGGTAGTTAAATCTGTAGCTATAAAGCTCCGCACTTCACATTATTGACATTAAGTCATTGTTAACAGAAGGGACATTCTGCTTTATTTGTCATATTACAGGATACCTAATACAGAATATATTAGCTTTAGGACATGCCTTCATTATTGACCGTACTGGACACACAGTAACCTGTACTATACAACTGTAACAGGTAATCCACAAATATTTTCTGCTATATTGGAAGTGTAAATGTGCTTTTTTTCCCCCAGACCAAAGCTGATGTTTACTCAAAGGCCAATAGCTTAGATCAGAGGTCTCCAAACCTTCTAAACGAAGGGCAGGTTTAGTCTCCCTCAGGCGTTTGGACGGCTGGACTGTGGCTAGTGTGAGTAAAAAAAAAAAAGCATAATGCCTGTGGTCAGTAGGGGAAGGAACAATTCCCCACCACTGGTATTAGTTGGCGGAATAGTGCCCCACCATTGTTATTAGTTGGAGGAATAGCACCCCATCGTTGGTATTAATTGGAGGAATAGCGCCCCATCGCTGGTATTAAATGGAGGAATAGCGCCCCATCGTTGGTATTAAATGGAGGAATAGCGCCCCATCGTTGGTATTAATTGGAGGAATAGCGCCCCATCGTTGGTATTAATTGGAGGAATAGCGCCCCATCGCTGGTATTAAATGGAGGAATAGCGCCCCATCGTTGGTGTTGGTGGGAAGAATAGTGTCCAATCGATAATACCAGTGATGCTGGTGTCAGTGGAAGGAATTGTGTTCCATCATTTGTGTCAGTAGGAGGAATAGTTCCCCACTGTTTGTCTCTGCGAGGAAACTAATTGCTGGTATCAGTGGGAGGAATAGTACCACAAGGGCCACATACAGGCAAGAAAAATGCCGCAGTTGGGAGACCACTGCCTTAGATAGACAATTACTCAGTAACCTACTACACTAGCATGACTTCTAAAGTCTAAAAAACAAAACTTACGAGCTGATGGTCTCTTTATTACATAGGAGATATCCAATGTCTCTTGTGAAATAAAATAAACTTACTTCCCTGCTCGCAGTCTTCTGGAGAACCTACACTGAGCAAGGCATGCGCAGCTCAGTTTGCATTTTCAACACATTGCTTGTGTGACGGGATGAATAAACTCCCACAATGAATGCCAATGAAGACAGCCAAAGAGCCGGAACCCAGAAGAAGCCGAGGAGAAAATGCTAGCGCCAACGAGGGATATCACAGCGTAGGGCTATTGAAGCAGAGGTTGGTATGGCAGGCTGTAGTTCCGCTTCAAGTATGAGTAAGGGTGTCTATACAATAGTATATTTATTGCTTCAACTTATTGTTAGACAGGCAGCCCATAATCAGATTTGGCCATTCATGTACAGTTGATCAAATTCGAAAGATTTAACCACTTGGATTATGTTGGCGATAATAATGGAAACAATCAATGACGTAGGTTGGAGGTAATAGAAACAATCAATAGGTTAAGGAATGGAGTGGTCATATTTTCTTCCATCTCATCTGAAGGTCCTGGATGGGGAGTGAGGACACAAATTTGGAGCCAGAAATGTGTGTATACATAAAGTAATAGGTGTGTCTGTGCTTTAAATGCAGATTTTAAGCTCTTCTATGTTGAACTCATGGAATTAGCAGTGGATATTCTGTTGATGGTCTTTGTAGACTTTTGTATCAAGAATTAAATCCAGTCTTTATTATGTGTTTGTAATGACTAAAAGCTGTATATTTAAAATACAGATGCATAGCTTACCTTCGGGGCTTGTTCACACCATGTCCATTGAGTTGTGTTTTTTGGCACACCAACGCACATCCATGGCGTGACTTGATATCCATGTGCCCTGTTCACACTATATATATGCCGAGGTGTGCAGAAAAACGAAACTCAAGACAACGTGTTAACAAGCCCTTAAAGAGGGATCTGTTGGAGGGCTTCAAGCCTTTCATGAAAGCTTCAGTTGGAAGCAGCCATCTCCTGAATTCCCTTTTCAACATACAAGATCTGGGCCAATGAAGCTAAATCAGTTAATGGTGTACAATCCAGAATGGCTACATCTCGCCACACATTTCCCTTTAATTGGCTGGCAGGGCATGCCTTTAGCCTTTGTTACTGATAGAAAAAAAAGTTTATGAACCATGAAGGATCGATGCACCGGGGACAGATGTTTTGTGTGTTTTCTTTTTTTCTTTGGACTTGTCTTGATTTTTCCTAATATATTTGTAATTCACCTTCTTTGCACAACGTACAGTTAAACTAACCTTACAACGCAATCACCCTGATCTCTCTGTATAGATATGAATGGGAAGGCGTGTAATTATTAATTTATTTGGTAAAAGGCCATTTCTCTTTGTGATTTTCCTGTGTAAATAGTTTGTTTATATAGTATGTATTAAATTTTCCTACAATGTAAAACTGCTGTACTTTTCATTCTTGTATAATAAAACGTGATTGAGTTTTTCAAACAGCTGCTATTTGTTTTGTGTTTTGTATTGGAATGAAAAAATTAAAAAGCAACGTGGAGTGCCGAGATTCCGATCAAAGCAATTTTTTTTATAAAAAAAGAAATTTCCAAGGAAAAACACATTACACAGAGGGATCCCCCACGTAATGTTGAGTCCCATAAGATAGATTTTGTGCTTGCCTTAGAGAATAATTGTATGTTATACCTGCAGCATAAAAACAGAGTTTACCTGCAGGTGGTACTAGTAAAATTTGACACTGCAGGCCTCAGCCTTTTGGAATACTCAGTGACCATAGGATTAATGGATTCAAGGAATATACAAAATTAGCAGATGTATAATTAAATATCACATGGTCTATAAACTTAGCATACAGCAGGAGATAGTTAGAAATCTATCTCCCCACCACAATTACCAGATTTTCTTGCTGAGCTCACAAAACATCTCTCCCAAGGGGTGATTATGCCATTTCCAAGGTAAAAATGGTTCCAGGGTTTCTACTTGCCCCATTTTGGACCAGAAAGCACCTTTTTGTAAAACGTTCCATATACATGTAGCAAAGTGCCGGGCCCCTCGAGGCCTAATGGTGACCTCCAGAGTTAGGGACAGCTGACATCCTTCAGTGTAGAGTGGGTTGCAAGGCGCATTGTAAGTGTAAGATTTATTGTCTGTTAAACAGAACTGTAGGAGAGAGGGTTAGGGCCAGAAAACCCTTAGGTAGATGCAATGTTAATTGGCAGACTCCGAGACTTCTATAGGTAGACAGCTAAACAGGTGAAGGTTTGCAGCCCGACACCACTTCTGTATAGGTAGGATCGCTGTCTCCTATGGCAACAATCTCGTAGCTGTTACTAACGACAACTGCATTCAACTATTTCTCAGTTTTCCCAACACTCTCACTGTGGGACTTCAATCAACGAGCTCCCAGTCTGTCACTAGACTTCAGATCCACTAGCCACTGGATCCTCTGAGCTCTTCCACTTTAGCATTCAGTATCTTCCTCAAGCATCACCCTCGCTTCCCTGCTGGGTCCCTGGCTTGGCACTCACAGATACTCCTCATACTTCACCCCCCGCTGACACGTTAGGTCCCTGGCTTGGCACCCACTGATGCTCCACAAGCATTACCTCTGCTATCCCGCTGGATCCGCTACTTGGCACTTGCTGATGCTTTGCCACTTCTTCACTGTCCACGGCTGGCGAGAAGTCTGCTTTGATACTGGCCTCAGCTTACTCACAATGGTCTCCGGTAGCATGGCGAATGGTCCCTTAGTGGCGACAGCTTCCCCTCTACCTCTGACCACGACTGGTTCCCTGGCCGGCGGAACTGTTACTTCTGGTTGGACTACAAGCCCGCAGTCCCTACCCCGCGCTACTTCTGGATAGGCTCTCAACTAGCCTAGCAGCCAGATGTCCCCGGGATAGGCCTTAGGTTTCTAGCCTAGCAGCCCGGGGCAATACGACACTTCCTCCCAGACAGCCATCCAGGTGGCACAGAACCCCGATCACCTGACTCCACCCAAATAAATAGGCTCTCCTGGCAGGCCAAAGGACCCAAAAAAATTCCTGCCCATTGGCTGAGATACCCCATTCATTCATAATCTGTCCTTGCTATGCCTTTGTCTTATCCAATGTCACCAGGTACTCGGCCACCTAGTAACAGAAGAGAGAAGCACAGCAATTCCAGAATTGGGGGAAATCAATTGATCTACTAACAATTGGCCAAGGCAACTATGGCCTGGCAGATAAATTTTATATCAGCCCTAATATGTATGTAGCACCCTGCCTAAACATGAGGGTGCTACATACAGTACTGCTCAGTTAAGGGTTCTCCTTCCACAGGAGAAAATCCTAAACCTCTGTTTCCAGGTTCAGACCTTGCCGTTCAAAAGCCATCTTACTCTCCACTTTTGCATGAGAGTTCTGGGTCTGATGGTGACCTCCTTCGATGCAGTCCACTTCGCCCAGTGAGAGCAAGAAGGCACATTCTTTGGACAATCATGTGCGTCTGACACGGCCTGATGGGTCTTAAAGTCGGCCCTGCCAAATCCTTCCTCCAACTGGCCTCAAAGATTTTCACAACAGATGCCAGCCTGGCAGGCTGTAACAGTGCAGGGGACTTGGTCATCAGATTAAGCCCATCTCCTGATGAACATCCTGGAGCTACAAGAAATTTGGTTGACCCTCCAACACTGGACCTCTTGAAAACACTGTCATTCAAACCAGGTTCATTTGGACAAAGCTACAGCAGTGGCACACAATTCTATGTAAATGATCATCTCCCACCCTTCCTAATATATTGTCCTGGGAAGCCATGATTGCAGCTGTGTTGCTCCTTTATAAGTTAACGTACATCAATCATGGATGTCCTTGGAAATTCCATAAAGTCTGGCAACCGTGGATCTTCCAGTAGAGATATCTTCCTGTATGCTGCCTTTTTCCTCTTGGGGATTGTTTGATGCTCCTTAGGGCCCCATTGTCTCTGGTTGGTTGGTGCCCTCATCCCCCCCTCTCTTTTTTTTCTTATTTTTCATGATTATACTGCTCCCCACTTTCTTTTCCGGGATAATGATGTTGTTCCCATATGTCGACAGTTGTGATCAGTCCTCTGGCTGTATAAGTGATCTTAGAATACATCTGTATACTCATGCTGGATATTTTTATTTATTTTGTATGTAAGCCTTGTATGCCCTTATGTTATATCGTGTCAAAGGTTCTTTAATCTCCTTGTATAATGTGATATACGGTATTCTCTTTTAATAAAGCAATACTGATTGTTTGGAAAGTATGGATTATGTAAGACACCAGAAATCTGTTTGATTTTGACATCAACATGGATTGCCAGCTGTATTGCAGGTCATGCTTTCAGCAGGCAAGGTGCTAAAGTGTCAGGCAGTATGGGCATCACACTGCAAATACAGTATCTCACAAAAGTGAGTACACCCCTCACATTTTTGTAAATATTTATTATATCTTTTTATGTGACAACACTGAAGAAATGACACTATGCTACACATAGGTTGGACTTGTGTCTTTTTTCATCCTCACCTACTATATATGTAAAGTAGTGAGTGTACAGCTTATATAACAGTGTAAATTTGCTGTTCCCTCAAAATAACTCAACACACAGCCATTAATGTCTAAACCGCTGGCAACAAAAGTGAGTACACCCCTAAGTGAAAATGTCCAAATTGGGCCCAATTAGCCATTTTCCCTCCCCGATGTCATGTGACTCATTAGTGTTACAAGGTTTCAGGTGTGAATGGGGAGCAGGTGTGTTAAATTTGGTGTTATCGCTCTCACTCTCTTACTGGCCACTGGAAGTTCAACATGGCACCTCATGACAAAGAACTCTCTGAGGATCTGGAAAAAAAAGAATTGTTGCTCTACATAAAGATGGCCTAGGCTATAAGAAGATTGCCAAAACCCTGAAACTGTACTGCAGCACGGTGGCCAAGACCATACAGCGGTTTAACAGGACAGTTTCCACTCAGAACAGGCCTCGCCATGGTCCACCAAAGAAGTTGAGTGCACGTGCTCAGCGTCATATCCAGAGGTTGTCTTTGGGAAATAGACATATGAGTGCTGCCAGCATTGCTGCAGAGGTTGAAGGGGTGGGGGGTCAGCCTGTCAGTGCTCAGACCATACGCTGCACACTGCATCAAATTGGTCTGCATGACTGTTGTCCCAGAAGGAAGCCTCTTCTAAAGATGATGCACAAGAAAGCCTGTAAACAGTTTGCTGAAGACAAGCAGACTAAGGACATGGATTACTGGAACCATGCCCTGTGGTCTGATGAGACCAAGATAATCTTATTTGGTTCAGATGGTGACAAGCGTGTGTGGCGACAACCAGGTGAGGAGTACAAAGACAAGTGTGTCTTGTCTACAGTCAAGCATGGTGGTGGGAGTGTCATGGTCTGGGGTTGCATATGTGCTGCCAGCACTGGGGAGCTACAGATCATTGAGGGAACCATGAATGCCAATATGTACTGTGACATACTGAAGCAGAGCATGATCCCCTCCCTTCAGAGACTCGGCCGCAGGGCAGTATTCCAACATGATAACGACCCCAAACACACCTCCAAGATGACCACTGCCTTACTAAAGAAGCTGAGGGTAAAGGTGATGGACTGGCCAAGCATGTCTCCAGACCTAAACCCTATTGAGCATCTGTGGGGCATCCGCAAATGGACGATAGAGGAGTGCAAGGTCTCCAACATCCACCAGCTCCGTGATTTCGTCATGGAGGAGTGGAAGAGGACTCCAGTGACAACCTGTGAAGCTCTGGTGACCTCCATGCCCAAGAGGGTTAAGGCAGTGCTGGAAAATAATGGTGGCCACCATTATTTTGAGGGGACAGCAAATTTACACTGTTATACAAGCTGTACACTCACTACTTTACATTGCAGCAAAGTGTCATTTCTTCAGTGTTGTCACATAAAAAGATATAATAAAATATTTTAAAAAAATGTGAGGGGTGTACTCACTTTTGTGAGATACTGTAGATCATGTAAATAAACTTCACTATTTTGGCTCCGAAGACTCTCATTTAATTGCAAAACATGTTTTGTCCACAAGAGGGAAGCACATAACTTCAACAAAATTCAATATACTAACGCGTTTGAAGCATCTTAGAATTGGTGACAGCATGGCAATATTTAAATAGAAAGTAAAAAGAAAGGATTACAGCTTATATTTTATTTATTTATTTATTTCAGGTACTTATATAGCGCCGTCAATTTACGCAGCGCTTTTACATATACATTGTACATTCACATCAGTCCCTACCCTCAAGGAGCTTACACTCTAAGGTATACTGTTGGCAGCCACCATTAACTCTTGTTTTACCTTTAGGTATAGACAGTTGTGTAGCCCCCCCCGGAGACAAATTTAAAATCCTCCTAGTATTTCTGCAGAGACTCGTCTTGGAGACTCTTACCGTACAGTAAACCATCAATTATTTAGACCAATTAACAGCACTCAGAAAATGTTCCATCCAAGTCTAGAGCTGGGTAAAGGTAAACAGTTGTAATGTCAGCTCTAACTATACCTAGCAATGTGACCCTAACATGGAAGCTGTTTAATAACATTAAACCCCATAGATGATGGTGCTGTGAATAAGGAAGAAAACTTGTGAGGGTTTACCAAAGCTTCCCCCCCAAAAATTAGGCTTCAAAATAGGGTGGGCTCGGGGGGCAGAGCACTGCGCTCCGAGACCACCCAGTTGTGTGACAATATTCTCACACCGATCCTCCTCCCGGCCAATCAGGAAGTGGAGTCGTGAGACCCGTCACAGGATTGGCTGAAAGGACAGGCGATCCTATTGGACATCTAGGAGGAGGGGGGACCGTGATGCAGAGAAGGAGGAGACGCCCGCCTTTGGCAGCGCTGCCCGTCTGGAACCTGGATGGAGTAATTGCTGGGTAACCGACAGACCGGCCGCGAGACCCCCGGGAGGGGGGATGTGCAGCGTATGACCTGACCAGCGGGAGCGGGGGTATTTCATGGAGGGGGGGGGCGTTAGTTGTTTGCGGCCCTCCCCCAAAAACAAAAACACCAGCCGCCACTGCCCAATGCCAAAAAAATAAATAAAACGGTGTAAGGCCCCCCCCCCAAAATCTATGCCAGACCCTTTAGCCGAACATGCAGCCCTCCTGAACCATACCAGGACACGCCCCCACGCCGTTTTTTTTTTTCTCCCAATACATTTTGCATTGAGATTTGAACTCTAAACACGACGCATGTCACAAGTCAGATCAGTTAAGATGGTGATCCGGCTTGGACACGACTTCCGTTATATTCTATGGGCTGAAATCGCACCAAAGTTCTGCAGGAACCTTTTCAAAGTGGGACCGACATCAGTTAAGACGGCTCTCACAGGGAAGCATTGACTTTGAAATGTAATGCGACTTGTGTTCTCAAAGTCAGAGAGCGCATGTCGCACCAGCGTGAGCCGCGCCTAATACTATCGCAATCGTTTGTTGGTGGACAGCTGTGAATAGTCCTTCTGTTGACTGCCAATATGTTCTTAACCACTTCCCGACCGCCGATGTACGCCGGCAGAATGGCACAGATGCGCAAAAGGGCGTACCGGTACGTCCCTTCGTAATCCCGGGCAAGCCGGCTTCCAAGGACTCGATGTCCGCCGGTGGCCCGCGATCGCGATGAGGAGCGGCAGAACGGGGAGATGACTATGTAAACAAGGCATTTCTCTGTTCTGCCTAGTGACATGACAGAGATCCACCGTTCCCTGTCATCAGGAGCAGTGATCGCTGTCATGTCCCAGGTAGCCCCTCCCCCATCACAGTTAGAACACACACTGAGGGAACACACTTAACCCCTTGATCGCCCCCTAGAGTTCACCCCTTCCCTGCCAGTGACATTTATACAGTAATCAGTGGCTATTTTTAGCTCTGATTTCTGTATAAATGTCTCTGGTCCCAAACTAGTGTCAAAAGTGTCTGATCTGTCCGCTGTAATGTCACAGTCATGATAAAAATCGCAGATCTCCGTCATTACAAGTAAAAAAAAAATTATAATAAAAATGCTATAAATCTATCCCCCATTTTGTAGACGCTATAACTTTTGCACAAACCATCAATATACGTTTATTGGGATTTTTTTTTTTACCAAAAATATGTAGAAGAATACATATCGGCCTAAACTGAGAAAAAAAAATTGTTTTTTTTTTATATATTTTTTGGGGATATTTATCATAGCAAAAAGTAAAAAAATATTGCTTTTTTTTAAAAATTGTTGCTCTTTTTTTGTTTATAGCGCAAAAAATAAAAACCGCAGAGAAGATCAAATACCACCAAAAGAAAGCTCTATTTGTGGGGAAAAAAGGACGTCAATTTTGGTTTGGTGTAACGTCGCACGACCGCGCAATTGTCAGTTAAATAGACGCCAAAAATGCTCTGGTCATTAAGGGGGTAAAATCTTCCGGGGCTGAAGTGGTTAAATTAAAGTTAATAAATACAATAAAGTAGACAAATTACTGGAAATGCGCTCACCAGCCACTTTATTAGGTACACCTGTTCAGTTGCTTAGTAACACGATATGCTAATCAGCCAATTACATGGCAGAAACTCAATGCATTTAGGCATCTAGATGTGGTGAAGACGACTTGCTGAAGTTCAAACCGAGCGTCAGAATGGGGAAGAAAGGGGATTTAAGTGACTTTGAACGTGGTATGATTGTTGGTGCCAGATGGGCTGGTCTGGGAATTTCATAAACTGCTGATCTACTTGGATTTTCACACACAACCATCTCTCGGGTTTACAGAGAATGATCCGAAAAAGAGAAAATATCCAGTGAGCGGCAGTTGTGTGGAGGAAAATGCCTTGTTGATGTCAGAGGAGAATGGGCAGACTGGTTTGAGATGATAGAAAGGCAACAGTAACTCAAATAACCACTCATTACAACCAAGGTATGCAGAATACCATCTCTGAATGCACAACACATCAAACCTTAAAGCAGATGGGCTACAGCAGCAGAAGACCACACCGGATGCCACTCCTGTCAGCTAAGAACAGGAAACTGAGGCTACAATTCGCACAGGATCACCAAAATTGGACAATAGAAGATTGGAAAAACGTTGCCTGGTCTGATGACTCTGGATTTCAACTGCGACATTCAGATGGTTGGGTCAGAATTTGGCGTAAACAACATAAAAAGCATGGATCCATCCTGCCTTGTATCACCGGTTCAGGCTGGTGGTGGTGGTGTAATGGTGGGGGGGATATTTTCTTGGCACACTTTGGGCCCCTTAGTAATAATTGATCATCGTTTAACCGCCACGGCCTTTCTGAGTATTGTTGCTGACCATGTCCATCCCTTTATGACTACAGTGTCCCCATCTTCTGATGGCTCCTTCCAGCAGGATAATGCACCATGTCACAAAGCTCCAATCATCTCACCACTGGACAATGAGGTCTCTGTACTCCAATGGCCTCCACACTCACCAGATCTCATCCAATAGAGCACCTTTGGGATGTGGTGGAACGGGAGATTTGCATCATGGATGTGCAGCCGACAAATCTGCAGCAACTTTGTGATGCTATCATGCTAGCAAAATCTCTGAGGAATGTTTCCAACACCTTGTTGAATCTATGCCACCAAGAATGAAGGCAGTTCTGGTGTACCTAATAAAGTGGCCGGTGAGTGTATATGGAAGATCCATTGAGATCCTTTCCTTCTATATACTATACTATTACCTAATATAGAAATGAGTTGTAGTAACACTAAATTAACACTAGATGTCAGCATCAAGACATACATAATGAAATCCAAATGAACAGCACACAGTAAGGACCAGTTCACAGCTGAATCACACAGGAACACAAGACTACAATTCAGTGCTGTGCAATGTTCAGATCATTCGTTTGAATGGGCTGAAATCGCACTGGATTGCAACAAAGGCAGTGCATGCAATACTTTTAAAAAAATGCATTGCACCGATCGTATGGTAACATGTGATCCGGTGCAGGCAAATGGACCGAGTTTGCGATATGCATTTGGGGAATACACTGACACCCCGCAGCACATCACACGCCGTATTTTGGTGTGAATGCTCCTTGTTCCAGAACATTTATCCTGGAGTTGGGCTTTAAAGCAAATCTAAACTCTCAGTCAACATGAACTATTTTTAATCCTTTTACAGCGATCATTAGTAAATAGATAGGAAGGTATAATATAGTGACTAGTTTTATTTTTTACATTTCTTTAGTTACTTCCTGTTTTCTGGCCTAGGCCAAAATTATGTCATACATCCCAGGAATCTTCATAGGCTTTTTTTTTCATCTGGCGGAGGGGCTTTCTCAACTAAGTACACCCTCCTGCCTGAGCTAAAGAGAGATGGATTCCAGGAAGTAAATTCTACATGAATCACCTGCCCTTACTGAAGACGGTCGTGGCTAGAAATGCTGGCGGGGGTGGGGGGCTTAAAAGTGATTTCTTAAGTAAAGCATGGTTGGCTGGGGGGAGTATACTTTGAATTTAAAAAATAAATTAAATAGCATTTTCAGTTTTTTGGTGCTCAGATACAGTTAAGTTCTATTTTAACCACTTGACCACTGGGCACTTAAACCCCCTTCCTAACCAGACCAATTTTCAGCTTTCGGTGCTCTCACACTTTGAATGACAATTCCTCAGTCATACAATACTGTACCCATATAAAATTTTTGTCCTTTTTTTCACACAAATAGAGCTTTCTTTTGGTGGTATTTAATCACCGTTGGGTTTTTTATTTTTTGCGCTATAAAAGAAAAAAGACTGAAAATTTGGTAAAAAAATGAATTTTTTTTTGTTTCTGTTATAAAATTTAGCAAATTAGTAATTTTTCTTCGTAAATTTTGGCCAAAATTTATACTGCTACATATCTTTGGTAAAAATAAGTACAACTTGGTGTATATTATTTGGTCTTTGTGAGTGTTAGAGAGTCCAAATGCTATGGTGCCAATATCTGAAAATTGATCACACCTGAAGTACTGACGGCCTATCTAATTTCTTAAGGCCCTAACATGCCAGAAAAGTACAAATACCCCCCAAATGACCCCTATTTGGAAAGAAGACATTCCAAGGTATTTAGAAAGATGCATGGTGAGTTTTTTGAAATTGTCATCTTTTCCCACAATTCTTTGCAAAATCAAGATTTTTTTTTTTCTTTTTTTTTTTTTCACAAAATTGTCATATTAGAAGGTTATTTCTCACACACAGCATATGCATACCACAAATTACACCCCAAAACACATTCTGCTATTACTCCCGAGTATGGTGATACCACATGTGTGAGACTTTTACACAGAGTGGCCACATACAGAGGCCCAACATGCACGGAGCACCTCCAGGCGTTCTGGAGCACCCAGGCCAATTCTTATATTTCTCTCTTACATGTAAAAATAATAATTTATTTGCTAGAAAATTACATAGAACCCCAAAACATTATATATATTTTTTTTAGCAACGACCCTAGAGAATACAATGGCGGTTGTTGCAACTTTTTATCTCGCACGGTATTTGCGCAGCAATTTTTCGAATGCTTTTTTTTGTGCTTTAAAAAAAAATAAAACAGTAAAGTTAGCCCAATGTTTTTGCATAATGTGAAAGATAAAGTTACGCCGAGTAAATAGATACCTAACATGTCACCCTTCAAAATTGCACACACTCGTGGAATGGTGCCAAACGTCGCTACTTAAAAATCTCCATAGGTGATGCTTTAAAATTTTTTACTGGTTACATGTTTTGAGTTACAGAGGAGGTCTAGGGCCAAAATCATTGCTCTCGCTCCAACGTTCGCAGTGATACCTCACATGTGTGGTTTGAACACCGTTTTCATATGTGGGCGGGACTTACATATGTGTTCGCTTCTGCATGCGAGCACACGGACATGGGCGCTTTAAACATTTTTTTTTTTTTTTTTATTGTTTATTTTACTTTATTTATTTTAGTTTGACACTTTTTCCCCCCAAAAAAAATTTTTGATCACTTTTATTTCTATTACAAGGAATGTAAACATCCTTGTAATAGGAATATGGCATGACAGGTCCTCTTTACAGTGACATATGGGGTCAATAAGACCTCACATCTCACCTCTAGGCTGGGAAGCCTGAAATAAAAAAAAAAAAAAACGATCTTGGCTTCGATCGTAGCGGTGAGTCGGTAGAAGCACCGGAGGGTGGCGGGAAGGGGGGGGCGTCCCCTCTCGCCTTCGGTAAGAACGATCAAGCAGTGTAACAGCCACTATGATCATTCTTATGGTGTAGGAAATCGCCGGCTGAAAAAGCTGATATCTGAATGATGCCTGTAGCTGCACCCATCATTCAGATATCCCCGCTCAAAGTCAAGGATGTCATATGACTGTGGGCGGGAACTGGTTAAAAATTGCGGGGTATTGCAGAGTATTGTGGAGTAGTGCAGGGTATATTGCAGAGTATTGCTGGGCATATTGCAGAGTATTGTGGGGTATATTGCAGAGTAGTGCCGTGTATATTGCAGAGTAGTGCCGTGTATATTGCAGTGTAGTGCCGTGTATATTGCAGAGTAGTGCTGGGTATAATGCAGAGTATTGCGGGGTATAATGCAGAGTATTGCGGGGTATAATGCAGAGTATTGCGGGGTATAATGCAGAGTATTGCAGGGTATTATGCAGAGTATTGCAGGGTATTATGCAGAGTATTGCAGGGTATTATGCAGAGTATTTCGGGGTATTATGCAGAGTATTTCGGGGTATTATGCAGAGTATTTCGGGGTATTATGCAGAGTATTGCGGGTATTATGCAGAGTATTTCGGGGTATTATGCAGAGTATTGCTGGGCATATTGCAGGGATGGCTGAGCATGGAGGGATGGATGGATGTGACTGCAATTGTCACTGAGCACCGCTGTGGGCACTACACATGCAGCCCACAGCGGTGCTGCCATCCGATCCCTCCCCCTCTCCCCTCGCACTGTACCGATCGGTACAGAGAGGGGCGGGAGGAACCGGCGTCATGACATGACGCCGGTCTGTTGACATGTGATCGCTCCGCCACGGAGCGATCACATGGTAAACGGCCGCGATTAGCGGCCGTTTACCGTGATCCGTGATGCGCCGGGTCCTCTGGACCCGGCGGTCACGGAAGTTCTCGGGTGCGCGCCCCAGGGGGCGCGCGAGAGCAGTATTCTGGGAGGACGTCCCACGGACGTCCACCCAGAACTAGCCGACCGCGCTGCAGCCGTCTTTCGGCTATGGCCCGGTCGGCAAGTGGTTAAGTGCATGTTTACAGTTTTTGCTCTCGCCTCATTTTCTTTGGTCCGCCGCAATGTCGCAATCATGATAAAAATCACCATCATTACTAAAAAAAATAAATAAATAATAAAAATGTCATAAATCTATCCCCTATTTTGTAGACGCTATAACTTTTGCTCAAACCAATCAATATACGCTTATTGCGATTTTCCTTACCAAAAATATGTAGAAGAATACATATCGGCCTAAACTGAGAAAGAAATGATTTTTTTTATATATTTTTTGGAGATATTTATTATAGCAAAAAGTAAAAAATATTGCTTTATTTTTCAAAATTGTCACTCTGTTTTTGTTTATAGCGTAAAAAAAAATAAAAACCGCAGAGGTGATCAAATACCACCAAAAGAAAGCTCTATTTGTGCAACATCACACAACCGCGCAATTGTCAGTTAAAGTGACGCAGAGCTGTATTACAAATAGTGCTCTGGTCAGGAAGGCGGTAAATTCTTCCGGAGCTGAAGTGGTTAAAATAAGTAACCTTCTGTCTTTACAACTCCTTTAAATACGCAAAAAACATCCCTCATAAAATCCCTATTTTTGCACATTCAAGTGTGGTGCGCTTAGAACAGTCCATTCATTTCAATGGGCTTCCCTACAAGCAACAACCACAGAAAAGAAGCATGAGCACCTTTTTATATTTAATGATACTTTGTTACCATATATTTTGGAGCTGAATTTCTTACGCACTTTAGCAAGATGCATTGTGGGGTGCCGTTAACAATTAACACAGCTACGTGCGTGCCAAAAAGGATGCACGTTTGATGTATGCTGCAGGAACGCACGTGATTTTGCTTGCGTTCCTGCATCGCACAAGGAGTAAAGCAAAAGCAGCTAACTTAACCACATTCTGTGACATCAAATACTTCCAATACAAAAAAAAGAAGTGCTTTATTAATTAAATAGTTTTATTCTCACCTTATCACAAAATTAAACATGCCCAGTTTATTAAGAATTTAAAATGATCAACCTACAAAGGGCTGAATTCAAAGACACCCCGAAAATCAAAGTGAAACAATGATGCAGCAGGCTAGTCCATTTTGGTGAAATTTCATTGCAGCAACTCAAAATGATACATAGTAGTTTGTACGGCCCCCTCGTGCTTGTATGTATGCCTGACAACGTCGGGGCATGCTCCTAAAGAGACAACGCATGGTGTCCTGGGGTATGTTCTCCCAGATCTGGACCAGGGCATCACTGAGCTCCTGAACAGACTGAGGTGCAACCTGGAGGCCATAGGTGTGCGCAGCCTCTTGCATTAGGGTGTGCACCCCAAAGCTAAAATACATATGCATGTGTATATGTACTGATGATGTCAGTAGGGCAGTGGACAGTGTCAGTAGTTTTATTAGATTATTTTTTAAATTATTTTATTTTGTTAAATTTTTTTTTGGGATGAAATATCAGTGGTCTAAACAGGGGGGGGGGAATATGCACCACACAAGGCAATTAGGGTGTGCCCAGGCACACCTGGCACACCCTGTGCGCATGCCTATGCTGGAGGCGTTGGATGGACCGAAACATAATGTCCCAGAGGTGTTCTACTGGATTTAGGTCAGGCGAGTGTGGAAGTCATTCAGTGGTATCCATTCCTTCATCCTCCAGGAACTGGCTGCATACTCTCACCGCATGAGGCCAGGAATTGTGCACCAGGAGGAACCAAGGACCCACGTCACCAGCGTAGGGTCTGACAATGGGTCCAAGGATTTCATCCAAATACCTAATGGCAGTCAGAGTGCCATTGTGTAGCCTGTAGAGGTCTGTTGGTCCCTCCATGGATATGCCTCCCCAGACCATCACTGACCCACCACCAAACCGGTCACGCTGAACAATGTTACAGGCAGCATAATGTTCTCCACGGCTTCTCCGGACCCTTTCTCGTCTGTCACATGTGCTCCGGGTGAATCTGCTCTCATCTGTGAAAAGCACAGGGCGCCAGTGGCGGACCTGCCAAATCTGGTGTTCAATGGCAAATGCCAATCAAGCTGCCAGGTAGTGAGCACACGGCCCACTAAAGGACGTCGGGCCCTCAGGCCACCCTCATGAAGACTGTTTGATTCTTTGGCCAGAGACATTCACACCAGTGACCTGCTGAAGATCATTTTGTAGGGCTCTGGCAGTGCTCATCCTGTTCCTCCTTGCACAAAGGAGCAGATACCGGTCCTGCTGATGGGTTAAGAACCTTTCTACGGCCCTGTCCAGCTCTCCTAGAGTAACTGCCTGTCTCCTGGAATCTCCTCTATGCTCTTGACACTGTGCTGGGAGACACAGCAAACCTTCTGGAAATGGCACGTATTGATGTGCCATCCTGGAGGAGTTGGACAACCTCTATAGGCTCCAGGTTTAGTCTCATGCTACCAGCACTGCCCCTGACCCTAGCCAAATGCAAAACTAGTCAAAAACAGTCAGAAAAGAGGAGTAGGGGAAAAAAAATGTCAGTGGCCTCCACCTGTAAAACCATTCCCGTTTTGGAGGTCGTCTCATTGTTGCCCATCTAGTGCACCTGTTGTTAATTTTATTAACACCAAAGCAGCGGAAAATGATTAACAACTCCCTCTGCTACTTAACTGACCAGATCAATATCCCAGGAAATTAATTGGCTTATTGCTGTACTCTGAATAAAAAGTGCTCCTTTAAATTTTTTGAGCAGTGTATATATGAGTTGTCTATAAACGTAAAAAAAAAATCTTGATTCACTGCTAAACAAGTGCAGTAAAACACGTCTAGTACCACCATCTTTTGAAAAGCAGTTCATCGTGTATCTTTGACCCTTATTATTAGGAAACCCCTGACAAAGTTCTTGCTGAAATGCGTAGGGTTGGTCCACAGTGATGTTGTTGGTACCTGGTTGGTATTCTGCCAGTCTTTTTGGGTATATGATACCTCATATCTTCAGCTGAATGTTATGAAGTTTTATCAAAAGTGTCACGTTGCACTATACAAACGTGAGTTTCCATTGTTTTAGTACCAAATAAATGTTTATTGGCAATATCTCACTACGGCAAGGCTCTTGCTCTTCTCTCTGGGTATATACTGTGCAAAAGTTTTAGGCAGGTGTGAAAAAATGCTGTAAAGGAAGAAAGTTTTCAGAAAGAGAAACAAAATGGAAAGTAAATGAACGGAAGAGAAATCCGAATCAAATCAAGATTTGCTGTGACCACCCCTTTGCCTTATTATTTATTTATTTCAGGTACTTATATAACGCCGTCAATTTACACAGCACTTTACATATACATTGTACATTCACATCAGTCTCTACCCTCAAGGAGCTTACACTCTAAGGCCCATAACTCGCATTCATACATATACTAGGGACAATTTAGACAGGATCCAATTAACCTACCAGCATGTCTTTGGATTGTGGGAGGAAACCGGAGTACCTGGAGGAAACCACACAGGCACAGGGAGAACAGGCAACCTACAGGCAGGTAGTGTCATGGTTGGGATTCGAACTAGCGACCCTTCTTACTGCTAGGTGAAAGTGCTACCCACTACACCACTGTGCCGCCCCTAAAAAACAGCATTCTTCTAGATACACTTGCACACATTTTTGAAGGAACCAGGTAGGTTGTTCTAAACATCTTAAAGAACTAAGCACAGATCCTCTGTGGATGTAGGCCGCCTTAACCACTTGCCGACTGGCCCACGCCAATATACGTCGGCAGAATGGCACCGCTGGGCGAACCGCCGTACCCGTATGGCGGCTCCTTTAAGAGCCGTAGCAGGTGCGCGCCCGCTGCGCGTGGCCGGTGATCGCTGCCAGCCACCCGCAATCACGGGCATGAGAGCCAGAACGGGGATTTGTGTGTGTAAACAAACACACACAAATCCCCGTTCTGACAGGGGAGGAGAGACAGATTGTCTGTTCCTACTAAGTAGGAACAACGATCTGGCTCCTCCTCTAGTCAGTCCTATCCCCTCACAGTTATAAACCCCTTCCCTGCCAGTGACATTTACACAGTAATCAGTGCATTTCTATAGCACTGATCACTGTATAAATGTCAATGGTCTCAAAAAAGTGCCCGATTTGCCCGCGCAATGTTGCAGTCCTGATAAAAATCACTGATCGGCGCCATTACTAGTAAAAAAAAAATAATAATAATAAAAATGCCATTATTCTATTCCCTATTTTGTAAACGATATAACTTTTGCGCAAACCAATCAATATACACTTATTGCGATTTTTTTTTTACCTAACATGTAGAAGAGTATATATTGGTCTAAACTGATGAAGAAATTTGTTTTAAAAACATTTTTTTTTTTATTTATTATAGCAAAAAGTAAAAAATATTTTTTTTCTCAAAATTGTCGCTGTTTCTTTGTTTATAGCGCAAAAAATAAAAACCGCAGAGGTGATCAAATACCACCAAAAGAAAGCGCTTTTTGTGGGGGAAAAAAGGACATAAATTTATTATTTATTTATTTATTTGGGTACAATGTTGCACGACCGCGCAATTGTCAGTTAAAGCGACGCAGTGCCGTATCGCAAAAAATGGCCTGGCCAGGAAGGGGGTAAATCCTTCCGGGGTTGAAGTGGTTAAATCCTTCTGTCTCTTCATGTAATCACAGACAGACTCCATGATGTTGAGATCAGAGCTCTATTGGGGCCTCGAATGTAAAATGCCCCCGAAAAGCGGTCAACCGCGGATGGCGGCAATTGGTGCTGCTCTTATGTGTGAGCCCTTAAAGTCCACTGAATGTGCTTCTAATGAAAGATTTATTGCGCTCCCCAAATGTTACTTTTTGGAATCTATTAGCACATTAGCAGGAAGTACCCATAGGAATGCCACTTCAGTCTCACTGATTCTCTTTGGATGTAATTTAGTTGTAATTGCAACCAGCTGTAATTACAACCAGGCAGATGGTAGTCACATTGTGCTTCCTAATTATTAAATAGATACACATTTAATTCTCCTTTGGAATATATTCAGAACTAGTGTTGGGCAAACGGTTCAGGCCGAATTGTTGTGACGTTCGACCACTTGTTTGGCCCGCCGAGCGCCCCACAATGCACTGCATGCTGCATAGTGCATTGGAAGCCCTGATTGGCTGAAGCAATTGGATTTGCCCAATCAGAGCACAGTGCACTGTCAGAGCCATGATTGGAAAGTAATGAGGACTCTGCCCAATCATGGCTCATTGCTCATAGACCCAACCCCTACAAAAAAAAGTTGTGCCTTTTGAAAGAATTTTTTCCCCTAAATAAATTTGGAACTTGTGGCTCTAAAGGAGAACATTGACGAAAGTTTGAGGAAAGGATAAATTCGCCCTTCCACCTCTCCGGCTGGGGCAGGAATTTTTTTTTGTGGAAAAGAAAGACTACTCCCTTTGACCCTATGTCGACTACCGTGAGCGCAATAAAGTCACAGTCAAGAACCGTTACCCCTTACCCCTGGTACCTGAACTGTTTTAAAGGCTTAGGTCAGAAACTATCTTCACAAAGTTGGATCTTCGAGGGGCATACAATCTGGTCCATATATGGACCAGGGATTAATGGAAGACTGCATTCCATAACCGATTCAGGCATTTCAAGTACCTAGTGATGCCCTTTTGCCTGTGTAATACCCCTGCTATGTTCCAGCATTTTGTCAATGACATTTTTTGGGACTTTCTGGATCTTTTTGTTATCTTCTACTTAGACGATATATGATTTTTTTCCTATTCTCTAGAGATTCATCATGGACATGTGAGAAAGGTGCTGACTTGACTCAGACAGCATGGTTTATATGCCAAACCTGAAAAGTGCAAGTTTGAGCACCAGAGGATCCACTTTCTGGGTTTTATAATCTCCACAGAGAGTACTGACATGGATCCCCAAAAGGTTACTGCCATGCTGAATTGGCCAGCCACCACAGACAAGTAAGGGATACAACATTTGTGGGGTTCGCAAACTTCTATCTGAAGTTCATTAAAGGATTTTCAGCCATCCTTTCCCCATCACACAACTAACCACGCACAATATCAGGTTCTCCAGGACTCCTGAAGCTCAGTCTGCTTTTGAAACCCTTAAAGGATTGTTCACCTCAGCACCCATTCTAAAGCATCCTGATCCAGCCCTACCATATGTCTTGGAGGTTGATGCATCAGAACAGCAGTATGGGCAGTACTCTCTCAATGGCAGGGGTCCAAGGCCCTTCTACACTCAGTTGCGTTCTTTTCCCATAAACTTTCACTGGCAGAAAGGAATTACGATGTGGGGGACCGTGAACTTCTTGTAATTAAGTCTGTACTGGAGGAGTGGAGATATCTCTTGGAAGGGGCAGCTCACCCAATACTCGTTTTCACTGACCACAAAAACTTGGAATATTTAAAGTGGTTGTTAAGCCACTTTATGTACTTTATACCATCCTCTCTGTTTAATAATCCTATGTGCCCCTGTGTCTGTGTTTTATTAAAACCATTCCTGTTTGCAGAGCGCCGATCGCCGCTCATGTGACCCGCCGCCTCTCTGCTCTCCCTTTCTGACAGCTGCAAGGAGCAGGGGCGAGGATTTTCCACTGACGTCACTCGGGAGGGGAGGAGCAGAGAAGGAGAGAGGCTGCCTGTGATGTGAGCAGCGATTGGCGCTCTGAAAACATGCTTGTGTATAACATGCTTTAAGGGAACAGGATCAATATATATATTTTTTTTTAGGTCAACAAACGCTTTAAGAACAGCAACGTGGGCACTATTCTTTTTAAGGTTTGCCTTCCACATAACTTACAGGCCCGGGTCAAAGAATACTAAACCTGATGCTCTATCCTGCATGTTTGGTGAGTCTGAAAAATCTGTGCTCCCCGATATCATTCTGTCCTCAGGGAACTTCCTTCTATTCCAAGAAGATCTGTTGTCTCAAATTAAGCAGGAGTTCCCTCACCCTCTAAGACGTCCTTAAAAGTAAGTGATGGACTGTTATAGAATGAAGATAAAGTCTTTGTGCCAGAAGATGTGCGTATTCCTGTTCTGGGCTTGTGCCATGATCATGTACTAGTACAACGTACCTTTTGGTAGCCCCACCTAGAAAAAAAGACTGCAGGAAGTATGTGGAGGCATGCACCGCATGCTTTCAGAATAAAAGTAACAGGACCAAAGCATGGGGTCTGCTTAAACCATTACCAATCCCAGATAGACCCTGGAAGATGATTTCAATGGATTTTAATGTAGAGCTTCCCCCATCAGAAGGTTTTACTGCCATTTATGTGGATGTAGATTGATTGTCTAAAATGGCACATTTTCTACCCAAGAAAGACACACCATCTGCTCTTGAAACAGCACAAATTTTCATCAAAGAAATAGTAAGGCTCCATGGAATTCCAGCTAACATTGTGTCTGACCAGGGGTTTCAATTCACCTCAAACTTTTGGAAATCTCTCTCTGAAACTCTGAAGATCGAATTGTCCTTCTCCTCAGCCTATCACCTTCAAACGAATGGTCCGACAGAAAGGACCAACCAGACCCTGTTGTACTTACGCTGCATTTCTTCATTTTCTCAGAATGACTGGGTATCATTGTTACCCCTAGCTGAATTTGCATACAATTCCAGGCTCTCCACCACCAGACAATCTCCATTCTTCGCCAATTGCGGCTTTCACCCGTCATTTCTGCCCAACGCAATTCCGGAATGTTCTGTTCCAGCCGTTTTAGAAACAGTGACTTACTTCGAATCCAATAACAAACTGTTACAGAAGCAATAGCCAAAGCGCAGGAATACAGTAAAAAGTTTTTGACCGGAAGAGATGTGGGGAGTTAATCCTGGACCCTGGCGATCAGGTATGGCTGTCCATTACAAGCTTAAAACTGGCCTGTCCATCAAGAAAACTAGGATCCAAGTTTGTGGGGCCATTTCCAGTAAAGAGAAAAATCAATGACGTCGCCTATGATGAACTAGAGTTACCAGTCTCCTTCAGAATTCATCTTGTCTTCCACGTAAACCTTACTGAAACCTGCAACTCCTGAACCTTTTCCTGAAAGGAATTCAGGTCCACCTGAGTCGATGATGATTGATGGGGAAGAGGAGTATGAAGTTGAGGCAATTCTAGATTGCAGAAGAAGTAGAAACCAAAACCAGTACCTGATCAAATGGAAAGGGTATGGACCTGAAGAAAATTATTGGGAACCTGAAAACAATGTCCATGCTAAGAGACTCATCTGTGCATTTAACTGGTCCCATCCAGAAAAATTGACCCAGCTGGGAATCCAGAGGCTGCCCCTTGAGAGGGGACAATGTCAGGAAGGGTTTGCCAGAAGACAAGAGGGTTCCTGCAGGCACATTCCTGTTAAAATAGGGGCATTAGCACGTGCTAAAGTGCGCGCGCATCTGCGCACAAATATGCGCTAGAATGAGAATGGATATGCGCGCATTTCGTGACAGATGAGGGCGTCAAATGGGCTATTTAAACTGGGTCAGTACCCAGGATCAGTGCTGTCTTGTCTACAACATTCCCGTGATTGTCCTGTTCCCTGTTTATCTGCATCTACTTCCAGTTATCTACCAAGCTTGTTCTGACTACTCCTGCTCTCCACCTGCACCGACCCTGGCTTGTACCTTGACCACTCCCCAGTCTCCGCACCTGTACCTTATCTGATCGCATTGTGTATGACCCGGCTTGTGTGACTCTGTTCATGTTCCAGTCCATACGGAGCTACCTAGCTGCAAACATCTGTCCACCTGCTGTTGGGATTTGCTCTTCCGCTGACCGCGTCCAAGTACCAGCTTGTTCCAGTCCTCGGGGCATCCGCTGTCGTCTGGCATACCACTCCACCGGAAGCCCAGCAGCTAGCACTACCAACACACGTGTGACTCTGCACTCCTGCACCACCTGTCTACTCTATAAGGGGCCCAGAGCCAGAGGTGTAAGAGAGGCCTTCCTCTGCAAACCAGGCACTTCCTACCAGGTACGTGACAGTACAAGGCCTTTTTTAGCACATGTACAGCCAATCGCACTGTTACAATTTGCAAACTTTGCCTCAAGCAGATCAAGCGTGTCAAAACACCAGCCATGTGGTACATGCTTGACAAGGCATTTAACCTCCCACTACTCAGCATGTTGCCAAGAGCACCTGAAAGCCACACGAAAGGGACGTAATTCTGCTCCTCCTCACTCCTCACCTTTCAGGTCTACCCCGGCTTAATATCTTATGAGCTCTCAGCAGCCTTCACTGACAGGGATGATGGTAAAGCGAAGGGTGTCAGAGGTCCTTGCAGAATGTCTGCCAGCAGCTGTAGACTATAGCAGGCACATTTCTCTGCCCCAGCTGTTACAACGAAAATAAAAAATACAGTCACTGCCATTCACCTAGCGTCTAAATTCAACCTTGTCAAAGTTGCTGGCTTTACAACTGCTGCCTTTCCATCTGGTGGATTCTACCCCCTTTTGTGATTTTGCAGAATGTGCTGTACCACAATGGCAGTCGCTATTTCTTTGCTCATAAGGTAATTCTAGCTCTGCACCATCAAGTGAAAGGCAATGTTGTGACATTGTTGGGCAAGGCAGTCAGCTGCAAGGTCCACATTACTGCTGACATGTGGTCCAGCAAGCTTGGTCAGGGATGCTATATTATATTCACAGCACACTGGGTAACTCTGCTTGCAACTCGGAAGGATGCAGGATTGGGCTCAGTGCTGCAGCTTGTTTTGCCGCCATTTCTCCATACTGATGGAGATGATGATGCAAGATTTGTCAGCTCCCCCCCCTTCCTCCTCCTCCATGCCCCCCTCTGCTGAATTGTCCTATGAACCACCAGTACCCCCTAAGCATTTAAGGGGCTATTCAATGAGTCAGGCTAAAAGATGCAATGCAGTGCTTCTGCTGGAGCCACACCGGAGCAGAGATTCTTTCAGCTTTGAGTTGTGGCCTCTGTTATATTTAGGAAAGAACTAGTTAAATTCCGCAGCCCCGGCAAGGGTGGCACTACATATGTAAATTTTTATGCTATACCTGTGGAAATCACTGTTGTAGACACCGCTACTCCAGTGATCTCCACTAGCTTCCAGGTCTCAGGCTGAGTGGCTGCCCTGCTGCATTGTGAACACAGGAGGTCGCCCATTTAGGGATGTCCTGAAGCTAAGTACAGCTGGATATAGACGTGAATGGGTGAAGGCAGCTGTTTACAGCTCTTCGTCTCTATTTACGTACAGTAGCACATGCACAGACATAATGAAACCAAATGCACTTTGAAATACGCAATGTATTTACGTTGCACGTGCAAATGCACCATAGGCGTGTGCCAGGGCCAATGATAAAGCAGTACAGCTGGCTCTCGTACCGGGCCCCAGTACATGCCAAGTAAAAGGACTGGCTGTACTTCCATATTGCAGACATTGATCTTCTTGTTCCTCCTCCTGCAGCATTGCTGGCTTCTCCTCCTCTCCCTCCAGCTGCGCTGCAGGGGATCAGTTATAACATCTGCGCCCCATCCCCCTGCTGTCTGGGCCCCCTGTGTTCCCAGTTTCCCCCACAGCGCTGCTGGCTTCTCTCCTCTCCTCTCCCGCAGGTAGCTGCTGCATGCACTCATGGGGATGTTTAATGATGGAGAGTGGGGAAAGTGGCCCGTAAATATGTAATATACCAGCGCCTTCCTCTTCTTAATGAACACAGTGAGCAATCAGTAGCAATTGCTTCTGTGTCTATTGATCTCTGAAGCATAGTAAACTACTATGAACAGTACTACAAGTAAAACTATTTACTACGCTTCAGTTTGTGAATGAATAGGAAGCCTGTGAGCGATTTCCTGTTAATTCATTAGTGCAGCTAAAGTTGCAGAGAAAGGGACTGATGTCCTCAGCCCTTTCTCAGTCTTAAATGTGAGCCATCAGGGATCTGTTTAGACCCCTGATATTTTACCAAAGGGCAGAAAAAAAAAATTAAAAGTCTAAAAACTTATTTAAAAAAAAAATTAAGGACTCTTTCACATGTGCTTTATTCTCTAATTTCTAGACATGTGCATGACGAAAACATGTATTTTGTTTTTTGTTTTGATGCGTTAATCTAGTTATTTCATTTAGATAAATCGTTTGATTCATTCAGTTCATTTTTGGAATTTGTTTTTAGAATTTGTATTCGGAATTTTCATATTTTCTTCGAATTTACAGTTTTTTTCAATTCGAAACGATCAAATCGATACATTTTTGAATCGGTCAAAACGAAAATGTTGTATTGTTTTCAATTCGAATGCAGCAAAGTGAAGAAACAAAAGAAAAATCTTCATCAAGTGATTACAATGACTCTTTAAATCACCTTTGGCTTAACAAAAACAGAAATGATTTAGAAATGGTTCTCTAATAACACACACAGTGTTTGATTTCAGCAATATGTGTAGTGAGACTTCGACTGGAGTTCAATGTAAAATTCGATCTGAAATTTCTTTATGTTATTTGGAGCATTTGGTAAAATTAGTTTATATTGTAATTCAGACATATCCAAATCTCTGTATAACGAAAAATTTGTCAGAATATTAATTCAGAACTAAACGAACTGCACATGTCTAATAATTTCTGCCATGGCTGCAAAGCATAGTATCGTGGCCGTGGCATGTGTACACCCCTTGCCACTGCCTCTGTTGCTCTGCTGTGCACACCTATAACATGCACCCATGTGTGTGAAGCCATGAAGTTGTGTCTTTTGTGTGTCAGATATTACCAAGTAATGGGAATATTGGGTTGGTCATACAAGATGTCTATAAACTTTTGTAAGCCAGGTAATTTCTGCATTTTGTATATTTCCTCTGAATGATCAATAACACAGAAATGAGATCTTCATACAATGTGCAGATGGTGCACAATTTTTAGCCGGTACAATTTTTTATAAATGCCTCTCAGTATGTTAAGCTAAGGAGGGTCACACGGCACAGGGGTCTCAGTGAAAAATGGCATTTTGTTGAGAACAGAAACTGCTCTGTGTATTGTGAGTACAGGTGACAATGACAAACAGTCTTGGCATTTTGGTTCTAACCCTCAGGCTGGAAAGAGATCCCTCACTGCGTTCACATACCAGAACTATCATTAATAACTGAGATACACAGCCGGTGTGAAGGAGAAGAGGCGTGTCCTTTCATCTCACAGTGGGGCTTGAGAATAAAAAATGGCTGAAGGAGGAAATGTTCTTGCTACCCATGGCTGCCATTCAGATTCTCTCTTTTATTCTCCCATACTGAACCAACGACCTAAATGTAAGGATCGGATTGTTTTTTTGCAGGGCTTTTATTCTCAGGTGCAGAAACTCAACCATCTGCCATGCACCCCGGGCACCTGCATCTCCCTTGTTCCCATTCTGCACTCAGTGGGAGCTGCTCAGGAGATAAGATCTGTGGGAGCCATTGGGAGACAAGCTATCACTGGTAAACACAGAAGCTGGACTCCTGTGTTTACAAGTGATAGTGGTGAGCAGGGAGCAGAGGGCCTGAGTCAGAGGTGGTGGAACTGAGTTCCACCAAGTTCCAGCTGAAAAAAAGCCCTGTTTTTTTGTGGACAACAAATACAGTTCTTCCTGCAGAGACCTTTGACATGAAATCCTAACTCCAGCTTTGCTATCACTTTAAAAGGTTTCTTCGGGCCAAGCGAGTGCAGCGCTTACCCCCACTGGAGTGGCTTGGCATGATGGATTCTCTGTTTTGCAACAACTCTGTAAACTGCTCCATCCTCTCTGACACACCTGGTTGTAACTTGAGTATTGGTGTGCCACACAGCACACAGGAAATAGACCACAAGTTACTTGATGGTAGATAAAGTGAATATATTATTGTAAGGGAGGTAAATGCAGTGCACAAAGCAATAAACAGTTAACTAACTGTTTAAATGCATTAAACGAAATAACGTGAATACTAGGTCATATTATGGCAATGAAAAAGTCTCACAGTAACTCTCTGTAATAACCAATCAAAACAAATGTACCAGAGTGCACTCCAGTATTATACCACTAGATGTGGGTATGCATAAGTGTTCCTCAATGGGGTATACCTGGAAGGTGTTTGTATAAAAACTGGCACCCAATTTGCAATCTTAATCTGGTTAACTTTGGGGCCCAATCTGTACAGTGGTGCACTTGTTACTGTATCTTTAAAATTGTATGCAGTGAATGACTCTTTGGCTGCTAAACATTAGGCAGTCTCTACTGGCATTGAACTGCTGACAGTGGTGGGATAAGCACAATGGATTACACTCAGAAATCCTGGCACACGGCAAATCATGTCCAGGATGCTTGGCAGTCTGCTGTCCCCACCTGCCTGGTGGTTCAGTCCTCACAATCAGGTCCTCACACACACACACACACAGCAACAGGTTTCTCAAGCTTCGGTCCCAAAATGTCTATAGCTCCACTTCCTCTAGCAAAAGTACCTGAATGCCTGGGAAAAACCCTCTCTCTCCTATATCAAAGTGTCTCCTGGTTCCTGTCCTCCACAAAGTCTCCTCCAGGCGACAGTTCCCAGTGTCCTTTGCAGGGGCAGGTGGGGGGAGGAGCAGGAACACACACAGCAGCTGCTCTGGCACAGTGTAGTTGCCGAAGAGGGAGAAAAGACAGCCAGAGGAGAACACAGCCATATAGCCCAGTGGTAGAATGCCAGGGGGGGGGTAAAAGAGGAGAGCGGGCACAGGAGCACACAGCCCACTCCTCCAGCCGGCAGAGCAGCACCTGACTACACTAGCCAACATGCAAGTTCTGTTATGCAGTGTACATTTAGGGCTTTTTCCCATTGGTGGCTGAGCCATGATTTAACTGTCCCCCTTCCCCTCACAAGGTTGCTCACCCGAACTCTAACAGTACATACTGACAGGGCTGTACACATGCCATGGCAATTTTAACTGGGGCTGCAGAGTTTGACAGACGGCACCGCCTGTCAAACTCGCCCATTGAGATCAATGGGCCTGCACAGCAACCAAGCATCTGGCTCACAGTTGCGGCCCAGGTCCTGCAATGTAAAAATGCAATTCGCCAATAAAAAAAAATATAGGTGTCAGGAGGTGGCAATAATGCCTCCTGAACGCCTGTCATCCACTGCTTTCCTTTACTAATACATGTGGCTACTGTCAGCACTGTGTACACCGTATGTAACATCCACTACATTCCAGCAGCAGGACGTGGACTTCCCATCCCTTACCCAGAACAAACTTGAGTTGGGCTGAGTGCTGCTCAGTTGTTCACAGGGAGCCTTGTATTTTCATGGATGAATACAAGGCTTCCTCTGGTTGAGGTGCAGAGGTGGGCGGATGACATCACAATCTCCACCTCAGCCATTCAGAGGAAATGTTGTATTTACTGATAAAAAAACAAGGTTTCCTGTGAATGGCTGAGTGGCACTCAGACCGACTTGATTTTGTTCCTGGATGGTTGGTCCCTATTCCGCTGCCGGTACACAACTCTGTTTACTCTATGCAACTGATGCTGCATACAGTTTATACAGCACTGACAGGGGTCACATTTCTTAGTAAAGGAAATAGTTTGGGCCAGCTTGGCCCTTATGAACTATTTAAAGTGATAGAAAACCTGGAGTTAGGCTTTGATCTTCATTGAATCACAGAACATGCATGCTTGGGATAAAAAGAGAGGAGGGAAAGTATAAGTAAGGTAAGTATTTCTTTATAACCCTGTACTACAACCACCAGTGTATGTGGGGAGAAGGAGTTCACTAGGGTATATTTTTCTTGTGTTCAGGAGTTGGGTTTTCAATTATGTTTTTTTACATCTGGAGTTGAGTCTAAGCTGTCCATAGATAAAGACCATTGTGTGATCATCAGTTTTCTGCAGACCATGCCCACTGGACCACTCTTTTGGTGGAAGACTTGATTGCTTTTGTGTAGTGCTACCCCCACAGGATCCACTGTAATGCAATTGAATCTTCCCTAGAATCAGTGCAGAGGCAGCCAGGCACACAGCAACATTTCACTCTTTACGGCTCAATGATCCTGAATTTTTTATTTTTGAAGAACTTGGGATGGGAAAGAAGGAGGTATGGGATACTCCAAAGTTCCTATTTGCTTGTATGAGGACACTTCACTTTGCTCAGCCTCTTGGAATAGTCTGTATGTAGATTCAAGTACAGGAAGCTAACCCAGGCAAGAATGCTGTAGGCTTGTTCACCCAGAGGAATACAGCATACCTTCACTAAAAACCCTGGGCTTAGGTCAGTACTACAATGTCTCAGGATCACCAGATGCCTTCTTGCAGTTTCCACTGGACAGTCTTCAACAAGCTCTCCAGACCACGTCAAGTCTCAAGTCACAAAGGGAGCTTGACCAGCTCCAAAAGGGATCCTAAGAGATAGGCCCCCAGCTCTGTCACAGCTGGGACCTTGGTGAATGACTGCTGGAACCAGGATAACTGCTGCAGGTGAGGGTAACCACCCCCACCCAGACAGGTGTGTGGGGAGGTGCAGTGTGGTGCAGCATGGTGCAGCATCAGTAAACACTCCAGTTGCAGAAAACAGAACTTGTATTAAAGTTAAAGTTCGGCAGTTCACAACAAGCCTGGTGGAAAGGTACCCAACCAGAAGCACAGAATGCAACAGCAATGAGTAATAGAGCAGGTCTCGGATGTGCCGTAAGCATCTGTCCTGAGGGCCGGAATGCAGCCTGGCCAGTCCGTGCCCAAGTGGGGAGGTCTCCAGGAAGGATGGCATGTCCCTATCCTTTCCCTACTCGTCTGGAACCTCTCCTTGCCGCTAATCACTATCCCTGTCAGATGGGTGACCTGTCCCTACACTACCCACACATGAAATGCACTCCAAGCCCGGGAGCCAGGGCCTTAATTAGACTCTGCCTGACCCAAGATGGCCACCAAAGTCACATGGGGCGGCAGCATCCAATTGGATAGTGGCCCAGGAAAACATATAGGAACCATGTTCCTCTTAACTCCCCCCCCCCGCAATGCCGCTGAAGTTGAGTGCCACCTGCAGTGGAGAAGGTAGACTGCACCTACCTACACTCGAATTCCCTCCAGCGAGCAGCGAAGCTCGGTCCCCCTCCTCCTTTCTCCGCTGCCAGGCTTCACTTCAGGCTTCACTGCCAGGTTCCCTTACCGACAATGGTGGCTGCACCTGACAGCCAATCCGAAGATTGTCTGTGGTGCCGACATCGCGGGCTCCCTGAAAGTGTCCTTATATTAAAAGTCAGCAGCTGCAGTATTTGTAGCTGCTGACTTTTACTTTTTCGTGGGTTGGGCGGCAGTTCTCAAAGGGGTTGTAAATGTTTGTGTTTTTCCACCTTAATGCATTCTATGCACCTGGCAATGACGGCCCCCCAGCCTCCCCGTTTACTTACCTGAGCCCGTCCACCTGCTGTACGCGTCCCCCGGCGTCCTCTTCTCCACGGAGTCTGGCCGTTGATTTGATAGATTGATAGCAGCGCAGCCATTGGCTCGCGCTGCTGTCAATCACATCTAATGACGCGGCCCATCGGGGGGGGGCGGGACCGAATCATACACTCTGTGTCTATGGATGCAGCGTGTATGAGAGGGAGCGCGTCCGCAAGCTAACCCCTTGGCATAGAGCTTCTCAGAGGGGGGTTAGCTATTGCGGGGAGGAGCCTAAACAGCCGCCGAGGGACCCCAGAACAGGACGATCGGGGCCACTCTGTGCAAAACAAACTGCACAGTGGGGGTAAGTATGTCATGTTTGTTTTTTAAAAAAGAAAAAAAAACCTGAACCTTTAGTATCCCTTGAAGGCAAAAGGGGGTCCAACCCGGTACTAGCAAGGTGTAGCTAAAAAAGTGGCCGGGGATTATATCTCAAACACATACATTCTGGAAACCCACACATCGAACTTCTGGGAAATTTTTCACAAGAAAGAACGTTTGGCGGTTGCCTTTCCCCTGCACATCCAATGGCTCCTTAGGTAGCTATAGGCTGATGTATTCATAATAGACATTTGACAGACCGTAAGATATTTCTTCTTTTCCAACCTGGTATTGACTGTGAGTAGAGATGCAGCTTACACAAGACTTTGGAGATAAAGCTAAAGCAGTATAGAGAAGGGGCAGAGTGCAAAGCAACTCTCAGAGAGATAGAGATAAGATCCCACTCCTTTGTTAGATAGAGGGCTTGTTTATCAGGGTTTGAGTACAACAGTGTGAAAAAAAAAAATATGCACAGGTAACTGATAAGCTGTTCATTGCCAGAGGGCTCTTCAAATAGCAGAACTGACAGAAAGGAGAGGAGTAAATTACCACCTGTGATAGAGTGACCTAAATCACCAATTATACCTTCAACTATCGATCCCCGACCTCTCATTTTTCTAAGAGTAGTTTTTCGAGAGAGCTGTTAAAAATTACTACCCGGTCACAATTTCGCTAAATACCCAAACACAAAACATTTTCATCTCTCTTTAGAAAACCGAATTAGGCCTCGTACACGGTATGAAAATCAGAAGGGTGAAGTCTGAAGACGAGCTGTCCACGGATTTTCAGATCATTAGTACGGTGCATTCGACAGACGAGTCAGACAAAAGCTGGATGTCCAGGCTACAAAATTTTTGTTGGATGTGAACTCAACGTCTGATTTTTGGATGGTCAGTACAGAAATCGTCACACAAAAGTCGAAAGTACAAACACGCATGCTCGGAATCAAGGAACGACTGGGAAGTGTTTGGTCTTGTAAACTAGCGTTCGTAATCTAGAATTAACATTCGTGACGCAGCAATTGATGGAATCTCGAAATGCAGCGCTCATTCTCATCTTCTTTAATGGGATAATAATGAAGCTGCTTTGCTGGTGATACTGATGTAGTTGTGCCAAACGTATTTTAAAAGGCATTTGTTTTGTACGATCTGAAAATCGCGAATCAACGCTCACTAAACTTCTACTAACTTCTACCAACATGAAATTAGCAGAAGGGGCCCAAAGGGTGGCGCTTGAGAAATGAACTTCCTCTTTATACTCTCATAGTACGTCACTAGGTTCGTGTTTGTCAAACGACAATTTGCGGATAGTTAGTATGCTAGACAAAATCTTGCACACTTTTGACAAAAATCAGATGCTCGTCGTTCAAAAATCAGACCGTGTGTACGAGGCCTAACTCTGAGAAGCTGTAGAAATTAGTAACTACAGGCAGGGCAGCCATCAGAAATTTTTGGGCCCCTTACACAGCCTTATTCCTGGGCCAATACCCCCCCCAAGCCTCGACCACCAACATTCCCCAGGGCTTGCCCACGGGCCATCCTACCGAATCCGCACACCGGCCACCCCACCTGTACGCACTCAGTCCTGTATATATGTCAGCCTCCCTCACACCTGTATATATATATCAGCCTCCCTCACACCTATATGTCAGCCCCCCCCCCCCACACACACACAAAAAGTGTTACAGAGCCATTTCTAAAGCCTGGTACACACTAATTGTTTTTATTTGTTCAACCCAGTGGGCCGAACGAAAAAAACCAAGAGCTTAGGAGCACCGATGTTAGTACAGCGATCTCCCCTGCTGAGCTATTGCGTTCTGACAGTAGGATGCCCCCCCCTCGCCAGAACACTCCAGCCAGTGCATAGTTGCCAACAGTCCCGATTTTCCCGGGACAATCCCGATTTTGGGACCCTCGTCCCGATTGGAGACTGTCCCGAATCAGGATTTTCCATAAGGAAAATCGGGAATGTTGTTTTTTTTATTTTTGGAGCAGCTGGCTCCAGCAAAATGGCAGCCGGCGGCGCCGCTCGCTCTTCCCCCTAGTGTTGAGTAAGTGGAGACAGGAAGGGGGCTCGATCTGTGCAGCCAATGGGCTTCTTTAGCTGCACGGCCCCTCCCCTCTCCACTGAAGCAGAAGACACGGCGCCGCTGTTGCCGTGTCTTGCCAAAAAGTTCCCCAGCCCCGTACTGCGCAAGTGCTGCACCTGCGCAGTACAGGGGGTCCTTACATGCCGAGGGGAACTTTCTCGGCAGAACACACCGGCCGCTCCTGCACTGAGCAGGGGGGGTGCACTGAGGAGGAGCTGCATTGAGGGGGGGTCTGCACTGAGGGGGGCTGCACTAATTGAGGGGGGGCTGCAGTGAGGGGGGGTCTGCACTAATAGAGGGGGGCTGCACTGAGGGGGGGTCTGCACTAATAGAGGGGGGCTGCACTAATAGAGGGGGTCTGCACTGAGGGGGGTCTACACAAATAGAGGGGGTCTGCACTAATAGAGGGGGGGCTGCAGTGAGGGGGGGTCTGCACTAATAGAGGGGGGCTGCACTGAGGGGGGGCTGCACTAATAGAGGGGGGCTGCACTAATTGAGGGGGGCTGCACTAATTGAGGGGGGGCTGCAGTGAGGGGGGTCTGCACTAATAGAGGGGGGCTGCACTGAGGGGGGGTCTGCACTAATAGAGGGGGCTGCACTGAGGGGGGTCTGCACAAATAGAGGGGGGCTGCACTAATAGAGGGGGGTCTGCACTAATAGAGGGGGGCTGCACTAATTGAGGGGGGTCTGCACTAATAGAAGGGGGGCTGCACTGAGGGGGGGCTGTACTAATAGAGGGGGGTCTGCACTAATAGAGGGGGGGCTGCACTGAGGGGGGTCTGCACTGATGGAGGGGGTCTGCACTGATGGAGGGGGTCTGCACTGATGGAGGGGGATCTGCACTGATGGAGGGGATCTGCACTGATGGAGGGGGTCTGCACTGAGGGTGTCTGCACTGGTGGGGTCTATACAGACTCTGCCGGAGGCACCTGATGCAAGGACAGACTCTGCCGGGGGCATCTGATGCAAGGACAGACTCTGCCGGGGGCACCTGATGCAAGGAAAGACTCTGCCGAGGGCACCTGATGCAAGGACAGACTCTGCTAGGGGCACCTGATGCAAGGACGGACACTGCTGGGGGCACCTGATGCAAGGACAGACTCTGCTAGGGGCACCTGATGCAAGGACAGACTCTGCCGGGGGCACCTGATGCAAGGACAGACTCTGCCGGGGGCACCTGATGCAAGGACAGACTCTACCGGGGGCACCTGTTGCAAGGACAGACTCTGCTGGTGGCAGGCGACGTGGCAGGTGACACGCTCAGGGATCCCACTGATTCGGCATTATGGTGAGTTGAATGATTTAATTTTATATTACAATGTAATAATAGAAATAATGCGCTTCAATCATCCTGACACCATAACAACCAACGTGTCGGGATGATCGAAGCGTTAACACCAGATGTTTGGAGTATCTTTATCTGCTGATTGTTAAACTTTCTAGAATACACATATCTCTATTGTGTAGGATCTGGGGCTGCTGTCCCGTCATTCCCCTCTCCCCCTTTCCTTCTCCCCCTTTCCTTCTCCATCCCTCATTCATCTCAGACTCTAACCACACCCTCTTGAGCCATGCCCATTTAAACCACGCCCACTTTTTCACCGCGGCACGCTTCGCGCGCCACACTTGTAATTTTTTATAAGCAACGCCTACAAACGAATGCCCCGCCCCCTAATTATTGTACGGCTCCGCCTACAGCCAAAAAAGTGTCCCACATATTTTTTTTGCAATGTTGGCAACTATGCCAGTGCTCTCAGCAATCAGCTGAGACCTTTTTTGGTCATGCCCCTTTGACAAAAGCCAACCAAATGGCTGCCCTCTGTCGGACCGGCTGCCATGTACACAGGTTGAATGTTGGCCAGTTTCTATTGAACCGACCTATTCCGCCCAATATTTAGCCCATGTGTACCGCCCTTAAGGCTTTGGGACATCAGCGAACCATGGCGTGAGCCTTTATCTACAAATGGAGAAAACTTGGAACAGTGGAGTTTGGTAGGCAGGCCCAGGAATGGTCAGAATACCACACTTACTCCAAGTGCAGAACAACAACTCATCCAGGAGGACATAAATGAACCCAGAACAACATTTAAAGAACTGCAGGCCTCATTTGCCTCAGGTAAGGTTAGTGTTCATGATTCAACGATAAGAAAGAAATTGGGCAAAAATGACTCTGCTAACAGAGGAACGGAGCAGCAGAAAGACACGGGACTTAGAGTTTTGGAGAGAGATAAGTAAACACTACAGATATATGTGCCCAGGTCAGATTTCATGAATGGGGTTTACAACCACTTTAAGTGTGACAAATATGCAAAAAAAGAAAAAAGATTAAAAGGGGTTGTAAACCCTCGTTTAAAAAAAGAAATAAAAAACAAACATGTCATACTTACCTCCACTGTGCACTTTGTTTTGCACAGAGTGGCCCCGATCCTCCTGTTCTGGGGTCCCTCAGCGGCGCTGGTGGCTCCTCCCTGCATCGAGTGTCTATGTTGGAGAAGCGCTCTCCTTGGTGGACACCCATGCGGGCGCACTCCCGGGTCCAGCATCTGTGTCCATTCACACAGAATGCAGGACTTGGCCCCGTCTCCCGGCGCCGTGTCATTGGATTTGATTGACAGCAGTGGGAGCCAATGGCTATCAATCTATCCAATCAGGGCACGAGACACCAGCTAGTGCTCGTGTGCTTGTTCCCGGCCGGAGAATGATCGGGGTCAGGTAAGTAAAATGGCGTGCATTAAGGTAAAAGACCATGAGGTTTTACAACCCCTTTAATTCCAGATATGGGTATTTTATACATAGTTATACTGGCCCAGCATGAACTAATGTAACTATGAATATACCAATGCCAGGGGCGTAGCGTGAATGTGTTTAAGAGTCACCATAGCCACCCCGCATTCAGCTCCAGGGGGGCCCGCAGCTCTCTGCTATGAGCTGTCATCTTACATGCTGCATTTTACAATCACAAAATCCTGGAAACAGAATCCAGGTCCATCTTGTGTCTCCCAGGGCCCCAGCTGAGCTCTGGAATCCATTCCGGAGCTTCTAGTTTCCCTTCTCCCCAGACCACACCCCTTCTCTGCTCTCATTGGCTGGAGCAGAGAAGTTTGAGTTCCCGGCATCCTGGATCGGGAATTATACTTGCTGCTGGAAGTGTGCTCACCCTGCTAACAATGGCAGGGGCCAGGGGACAGTGAGCTGCCTCTCTACTGCCACGGCCCACACAGACACACAGTGAGGAGAGGAGCCACTTGAGAGCTGGAGTTCTGCCGAGAAAGGTCCCCCGTCGGATAATGTCCACCCTGTACTGTGCAGGCACAGCGCTTGTACAGTACGGAGGACTAAGGAGCCGCTGAAAGTCTCCGAACATGAACAGCTGTTCATCAGCTGTATATGGCGCCTGCGCAATTAAGACTACATTGTCCCACATGCTCCCGATGCTCGTGCAACTTTGCAAGGGGCGGGTGTATTATTCATTGAACTCTGCAAGGGGTGGATGCAAAACCCACCCTTTAGTTGTGTAAACACGCCCGCAAAGACGTGTAGTTTATTGATAAAACCACCCCGAAACCACCCCCAACTTATCAGCTCTGCCCATCATTGTAAAATACAGCCTTTTCTGTAGGCATCTGCCCCTTAAACGCTTCCCAATAATACATCCGTCCCTTTGAGAAATCCACCCCCATCGCATGAGCTCTGCCCATCATGCGACCTCTTCTGTATGCATACACCCCTTGCAGAGTTCAATGAATAATACACCCGCCCCTTGCAGAGTTGCACGAGCATCGGGAACGTGCGGGAGTGTGTGGCAGAATGTAGTCTTAATTGCGCAGGTGCCGTATACAGCTGATCAACAGTTGTTCATGTTCGGAGACTTTCGGCGGCTCCTTAGTCCTCCGGACTGCGCAAGCGCTGTGCCTGTGCAGTACAGGGCGGACATTATCCGACGGGGGACCTTTCTCGGCAGAACACCGGGACAGGACTTCATTAACTTAGGTAAGAGACATGCTGCTGTGGGAGGAGTGTTCTCCAATGTGGGAACAGCCAGGCATAGCACACACACACACACACACACACACACACACACACTGCCCCCCCCCACAGCACCTGTACTGACTGCCAACACCAAAGTTGAGGGAGGGTAGCATGTCCTCCACAGACTGGGGGATCCAAAACTCCCGTTTCAGCACTCTAAGTTTTACCTCACCATCTTCCTGCTAAGCAGAAAGACCAAAAACTATACTCTCTCTGCTAGCACCTACCTAGGAGGGTGCTACATTATTAAAAATGTATACAGGGTGGATTAAAGCAACATTTAACTGGTGAGTTAACAGTGGTGTAGTGGCTAGCACTTTCACCTAGCAGCAATAGGGTTGCTGGTTCAACTCCTGACCATGACACCATCTGCCTGGAGTTTGCATGTTCTCCCTGTGCCTGCGTGGCTTTCCTCCGGGTACTCTGGTTTCCTCCCACACTCCAAAGAGTAGTTAAAGTAGGGTTCCACCCAAAAAAACAAACATACCTGAAAAATTCTAAAAAACAAAACAAAAAAACATTTGGATATATATATTTTTTTAACTTACCTCTAAATGCCTGTTGCTAGGGGGTCCCTCGTAGTCTGCCTCTTCCTTTGCCTGGTCTGGTGACATCACTTCCCCCTCGGCACAGGAAGGGCTCGGCTCTTCTCCCTCCCTCCTGTCAATCATCTGGGACCCATTACAGGTCCCAGGTGACTGAGCGGCCAATCACGGCGCGCAGCGCCGCTCGCGCATGCGCAGTGGGTGCCAGGCTGTGAAGCCACAGCCCAGCGCCCACAGTTGAAATGCCGGCGCCGACGAGCAGAGGGGGGGATGAACGGGGCTTCGATCCCCTGCATTGCTGGACCCAGGGACAGGTAAGTGTCCAATTAAAAGTCAGCAGCTGCAGTATTTGTAGCTGCTGACTTTTAATTTTTTTTTTTTATGGAGCCCCTGGGTGGAACTCCTCTTTAAGTTAATTAGATCCTGTCAAAAAAAAAAATTGGCCAAATATGTGTATGTGTTTGTAAGCATGTCGGGACCCCATGGGGTAAAGGACCATGCTATACCACAGATGGACACCAGTGGCAAAAAGTGCCCTGAGGTGATTCAGTTCACTTATGTAGCGCTATACAAGTCACTCATTAACATGAAGCCTTTCCTTCTACTTTATAATAATTAACAAAGACCAAATATTAAAGTGGAACTAAACTGTATCTGAGCAGCACAAACTAAAAGCGCTATTTAATTCATTTTTTATATTCAGAGCAAACTCGCACACCCATCCATGTCTCCATGCTTTATTTGGTTGAGAAATCACTTTGAAAAACACCCCATCCTAGCATTGCAAGGTATGGCCATTAGGGATGAGCTTTGAGTTCGAGTCGAACTCATGTTCGACTCGAACATTGGCTGTTCGCCAGTTTGCCGAACAATTTGGGGTGTTCGCGGCAAATTCGAAAGCCACGGAACACCCTTTAAAAGTCTATGGGAGAAATTAAAGTGCTAATTTTAAAGGCTTATATGCATGGTATTGTCATAAAAAGTGTTTGGAGACCCGGGTCCTGCCCCAGGGGACATGGATCAATGCAAAAAAAAAAGTTTTAAAAACGGCCGTTTTTTCGGGAGCAGTGATTTTAATAATACTTAAAGTGAAACAATAAAAGTGTAATATTCCTTTAAATTTTGTACCTGGGGGGTGTCTATAGTATGCTTGTAAAGCGGCACGTGTTTCCCGTGTTTAGAACAGTCTGAAATGTCATTTTGCTGTCAAAGGAAAAAGTCATTTAAAACTATTCGCGGCTATAATGAATTGTCAGTCCGACAATACACATAAAAGTACATTGATAAAAACGGCATGGGATTTCCCCACAGGGGAACGCCGAACCAAAATTAAAAAAAAAAATGGCATGGGGGTCCCCCTAAATTCCATACCAGGCCCTTCAGGTCTGGTATGGGTATTAAGGGGAACCCCGCGCCAAAACTAAAAAAAAAAATGGCGTGGGGGGTCCCCCTCAAAATCCATACCAGACCCTTCAAGTCTGGTATGGATTTTAAGAGGAACCCCGTGCCAAAATTTAAAAAAAATGGCTTGGGGGTCCCCCCAAAAATCCATACCAGACCCTTATCCGAGCACACAACCTGGCAGGCCGCAGGAAAAGAGGGGGGATGAGAGAGCGGCCCCCTCCCTCCTGAACCGTACCAGACCACATGCCCTCAACATTGGGAGGGTGCTTTGGGGTAGCGGCCCCCCAAAGCACCTTGTGTCGAAAATGTTAAAAATGACAAGAGACAGTTTTTGACAATTCCTTTATTTACAGTCTTCTTCTTTCTATCTTCTTCGGGTCTTCTTCTTTCCTTCCTTCTTCCTTTGGTCTCTCCTCCATCTTCTTCTTCCTCTGGTTCTTCCTTCGATCCTCTGCTTCATGCTCCGGTGTTCTCGTCCGGCATCTTCCTCCGTGGTGTCTTCTTCTCCGCTTCGTTCTTGGGCTGCTCTGCATCCATGGGAGGCTCCCGCTGTGTGACGCTTCTCTTCTTCTACAAATTCTTAAATAACGGAGGGCGGGGCCACCCAGTGATCCCGCCCCCTCTGACGCACAGGGACTTGACGGTGACTTCCCTATGGGTTTCCCCGTGACGTCAGTGGGAGCAGGGTCACCGGTTACATAACGGGAGTCCCCTTGTTAAAGGGGGCTTCCAGATTCCGAAAAGCCCCCCACCCGCAGACCCCCACAACCACTGGCCAAGGGTTGTGGGGATGAGGCCCTTGTCCTCATCAACATGGGGACAAGGTGCTTTGGGGGGCCGCTACCAAAAAGCACCCTCCCAATGTTGAGGGCATGTGGCCTGGTACGGTTCAGGAAGGGGGGGCACTCTCTCGTCCCCCCTCTTTTCCTGCGGCCTGCCAGGTTGCGTGCTCAGATAAGGGTCTGGTATGGATTTTTGGGGGGACCCCACGCCATTTTTTTTTTAAATTTTGGTGCGGGGTTCCCCTTAAAATCCATACCAGACCTAAAAGGTCTGGTATGGATTTTGAGGGGGACCCCCACGCCATTTTTTAAAAAATTTTGGCGCAGGGTTCCCCTTAATATCCATACCAGACCTGAAGGGGGAACCCCACGCCATTTTTTTTTAATGTTGGTTCGGGATTCCCCTGTGGGGAAATCCCATACAGTTTTTATCAATGAACTTTTATGTGTATTGTTGGATTGACAATTCATTAATAGCCACAAATAGTTTTAAATGACTTTTTTTCCTTTGAAATGTCATTTTGCTGTCAGACTGTTCTAAACACGGGACACATGCGCCCCTTTACAGGTATACTATAGACACCCCCCCGGTACGAAATTTAAAGGAATAAAACACTTTTATTGTTTCACTTTAAGCATTATTAAAATCACTGCTCCCAAAAAAACGGCCATTTTTAAAACTTTTTTTTGCATTGATACATGTCCCCTGGGGCAGGACCCAGGTCCCCAAACACTTTTCATGACAATAACTTGCATATAAGCCTTTAAAATTAGCACTTTTAATTATTCATGTTCGAGTCCCATAGACTTTAACGGTGTTCGCGTGTTCGAATGAATCTTTTGCCTGTTCGCATGTTCTGGTGCGAACCGAACAGGGGGGTGTTCGGCTCATCCCTGATGGCCATCTTGAGTAGTGACAGATGATTCATGTAGCATTTACGTCCTTGAATCCATCTGCCCTTAGCTCCGGCATGCAGGCAGGAGGGTGTGCTTAGCTGTGAATGCCCCTCCTCCCCTCCTTCAGATAAAAAACAAAAATGCCCATGAGAACATCAAGTGTTGCGCTAAAAAAATGTGTAATTAATATATTAAGACAATATAGTCCATTGTGAAAAACAATCCATAAATAAAAAGTGAAAAGAAGTATGACTGCAACAGCCAAAAGATCAAAGATAAATGTCTCTTCCCCTTCACCAAAGAGGCCGATCACAACAACCTGAAAAAATGTCCTCTTACCAGAGTTTGTGGACCCCCTACATCCCCCTATGTCCTATTAAACCAGACAGCACAATCTCGGGCTTGTATCTCTGGGTGTGAATACAGGAAAGTACCTCTAAATCCCCATATGTAGTACATATGAATAAAAAGCACTGAGTAGTGTAAAACCTGTAAAAATGTTAAAAGTGAGAACTACTCACATTGGTGTAAAAGAACATGCGCATGTCTCCGTAAACAACTCCCGATAAGCCCCAGTAGAAGTCCTATGGTGACGAAGCACGTAGGAAGGAGTGGCTTGTTCCCATCATTGCGTTTACCAGAAGTGGAGGCGGACGCCATCTTGCTCTTAAGGAGTTGTTTACAGAGACATGCGCATGTTCTTTTACACTAATGTGAGTAGTACTCGCTTTTAAAATAAAATTTGTCTAAAGGTTTTAAGGCCCATACACACGCTTTGATTTTTCGGACGTCAATTGTGTGACGACGACCGATCGTCCGCAAATCTTACCGTTAGTATGGTGCTTTCGACAGCCGAGATCACTTTTTCGTCAGACAAAAGCTGGCTGTGCAGACTATAAAATTTTTGTCGGATGTGAACTCAACGTCTGATTTGCGTTTCACCGATACGGTTTTCGTACGAAACAAATCGTAAGAGCAAGACTACGCATGCTCAGAAATGAAAGAATACATACAAAACTATTCAACACGTTACGTCACTTCTGACGTATTCTGTCAAACTAATATTCTCGTACTGTTAGTAACCTCTTCACTTTCAACATGAGACTAGCATGCCACAAAAAATCAGACGTTCTGTCGTTTCGAAAATCAAAGCATGTGTACGAGGCTTAACACTATTTCTGCTTTTTTTCATATTTACTACCTATGGGGAGTTGGAGATACTTTCCGGGATTCACACCGAGATACCGGCCTGGAGATTGTGCAGGCTGCTTTAAGCACCGATTAAGGGAGTGTATCCCCAAAAGCCTGTTTGACCCGCTTGTACATAGGGGGTCCACGAACTCTAATAAGAGGACATTTTAATGGGTATTGGTGATTGCCCTTTTTGTTGAAGGGGAAGAGACATTTATCTTCGATCTTTTGGCTATTACAACCATACTTTTTCACTTTTTATTTATGGATTGATTTTCATGGTGGACTATATTGTATTAATATATTGATTACACTTTTTTTTTAGCAGCACACTTGATGCTCACATATGTATTATGGTGATAAATATCTCACTGATGTGTTTGCAACTTTTTTGTTATACAATTTGCACACAAGCGCAGTCATTTTTGGTTTAAAAATGCCCATGAAGACTCCTGGCATGTATTCTTGAAGGGTAGAGATCGCACTGGACTGACTTGGTTCGTCACTGGTTGTAGATAGGAGGTCCAAAAGGCAAGGTAAGAAAGGTTTCTTTCCAGAGTTTGATGCCGGACTGTTTTGTGAAGATGGTAAACCCTGTTATGGATATGGACTGCTACCTCAAGGTGTGGCCAGGTGGTCGCTCCCGTAGTGATGAAAGGAGGTGAATTTAAAGGAGAATGAGGTTGGTCCGATTTATCGCATCATCACTACACACTTCCGGTCCTGGAAATCAACCAGTATACCGCGGCGGCAGCTTACCGCTGCTTATGGACAGTCATGGGGACTGGGAACTTATCTGCTGCTTACACCAGGTGCCAGGCTTTTAGGCACCTTTACATGTGAGTCTGATACCATGTTTTTCTATCTGGAATATATGTTTTAAACGTTGCTGCGCAATGAGGCTTTTTCTGTCATTTTTATGAGGAACATCTACTCCAAACATCGCTAGTACATAAAGGAATGAGGCACTCTTTATAAGTCCATTCATAAGAGGAAACAACTATCTTAAACCACATCAGCCCACAGAAAATCCATGGGGACTTCCTCACATGCATGTGTGACCAAACTAGAAATAGTTGGTCCACTTGGAGGGGTGAGTTCATATCTATGTGGGGGGCACCATCTTATGAACACATATCAAGCCCTTATCAGGCACGGATTCGTATCCACTTTGTACAGCATTAGCACTTCACTTGGGATTTGGAACTTTTATTGCTTCAAGATTATTGTTGTTTGCAACAAACTATCTGCATGGGACTTTTTAGCGATTTTTTTCCAAAGTCGCATTGGTTTCAAATGTGATATTTAACATTTTTGGCACTTAGCATGGTATATTTATTTTCTTTACTAGAATTTAAAGGAGCGCCCAAAATGCAGTAGTTGTGAAATAAACCGCATTATTTCGAGTATATATGGTAGAATATAGCCAACGCGTTTCGGGGGACAAAGGCCTCCCCCTGCTGTTTGAACATGGATCCCGTTAGGGTCTGTCTGGGACCTGAACATCAGGTCTGGGAATGTCCGACCGTCAGCTGAGGCTGAATGCTGCCTCTCAAGCCTCAGCTGACGGTCGGACATTCCCAGACCTGATGCTCAGGTTCCAGACAGACCCTACCGGAATCCATATTCAAACAGCAGCCCTGAGGAAGGGTGAGTCCTTTGTCCCCCAAAACGCGTTGGCTATATTCTACCATCTATACTCCAAATAAAGCAGTTTATTTCACAACTACTGCATTTCGGGCGCTCCTTTACATTCACCTCCTGGGATGTATGACGTTTTGGCCAAGACCAGAAACCAGGAAGCAACTGGAGAAATGTTTAAAAAAAAAAAAAAAAAGTTTAAAACAAGCAAATATAATATACTTTTCTATCTGTTTACTAATGCTATCAGCATGAGGATTTAAAAATAGTTCATGTTGATTGGGTTTAGTTCTTCTTTAATTGGTGCGAAACCAACATTTCAGAAAAGAAACCTGAGAAAAGGGAACCAAGGCCGTGGTCCTGAAGCAGTTAAACCCTTTATTGCTTGTGACAGGCAAAAGGTTAAAATCCATCAGAGTCTACAGCTTGGGAATGGAGTGGATGTTAGAAGATACATTATATACTTAATTAACCATTTGGCAGGGTTACAAGCCTGCACAGAGTATAGAACCTCTCATAACTGCAGCTCCCAATCTACCGTACGGATTATGTATCTTGGCCTTCTAATTCAATGCCGGGAAGTGAACGCTAGGAAAAGCTGGTGAAAAACCTAGGAAAAACACACTGCAAATATGCAGCAAATTGCAAGGCCTATTAAAATGCTGGTTTACATAGGAGTCTGTCCTCCAACACCATCACCTTCACAATGTATGTATAGTTTATAGGGCAAGAATTTTTTTTTTTTTTTCTTGTAAAATCTGCCTGTAGTAGACATCTTGGCCTTACATAATGAACTCTTTGTCGGGTTCCTTAGATTACCTGCCAAGATAGGAAACTTCATAATTACCGAGCCACCTGCATTTAGGGCTTGCAGATTTTCTGACATGGGATAAAATGTTGCAGACTTTCACTTCACAGAATCAGTGGAGTTATTATTAAAGTGACCCTGTCAAGAACAAAGTGCCCCTTCCTAAGAGGTAAGTTCACACTTAAAGTGATTGTAAAGGTGTGGATGGTCTGAGACGAACGTTGGTTGCCGACAAGGTGGTTGGCTGATATCCAGAGCAGCACTGCTGCCTCTGGTGAGATGCATCCCCTTTTTATATCAGTGGACAGGTTGTTACCATAAATCAGGGATATGCAATTAGCAGACCTCCAGCTGTTGCAGAACTACAAGTCCCATGAGGCATAGCAAGACTCTGACAGCCACAAGCATGACACCCAGAGGCAGAGGCATGATGGGACATGTAGTTTTGCAACAGCTGGAGGTCCGCTAATTGCATATCCCTGTCATAAATTGTCTCTATTGTGATTGGTGGATTTCCAGTAAGGATATTCTCCCGTTTTTTCTGGATATTTGTTTGTGGATTGAACTTGATGGTCTCTTCAGGTGTTCCTCATTTATGCACCAGCAACATACCGATTGATCCGTATGTTACCCTTCCAATACCCCATTTCACTCTGACACAATGGTCTTGGACTACATTGCCTATAAGGGCCTTTTATTTGTTACCTTTGCAGTCAAGATGACGAAGCTATGAGTGAAACACGTCAACCTCATATCACACCTGCAAAGTATACGGACGGTGCTTCACCATTGCGCTTTTTGACTGGCATAGTTATATGGCCAATGGCACAAGATACTGTTAACTGTTTTTTTTGCACAGCTTTAATCTCTTCTGCAACTCATTTCACCGACCTGCCCTGTATTGCAAAGAAGAAAGTTCATATTTCTATCTATAGATGCTCGCTCCACCAACCTGCCCTATATTGCAAAGATACTACTGCTGCAAAGAAGTGAGTCTATAATAACCTCTGAACAATCTTTGATCCTTTGGCCCCCTTATTCACTACTGTGCTTTGTGGGGATGCCGGCAACGAGGTATGAAATTTTTTTTTGTTCCTTTATGTGGAGGGCCACTCTATTTTTGATATTTAATTTAGCGACGGTCACTTTGAGCCTCTGTCCCTCCGGGGTACCTGGAATCATCCCATGGAGGGTGTGCGAGATTGGATGTACATTTGAGAGATGATCTGGTTTATTGGGGCGGTTTAACACAAGAGAAAGAAGGAATTCTTAAGCCAGTGTTGGACACGGTGTTGCTTACATCTATCCTTATTGTGTGATACGGCTATAGGAAGTTGTGTAACAGGCCATTTTTTAATCTGTATGGATGCTGAATATAATTATCTTGTTCCAGGTTTCCTGTTTTAGTCACCATAAAAGTCCTGAGGATAGTGGTCCCTATGATCATCAATTTCTTCACTTATGAATGAAATCAACATCTTAACCGGGTATAATCCTAGAGCACCCTTACAAACTCCACTTGTCTGAGGCATACTGTGATACATGATATACTATTGGTGCTTGTTCGACTCCAGGAGTCACATATAGGTCTAATTTCTTTGTGGTCAAGAAATTGAGGTCCTGCAGAAGCTGCTTGTGAAACCTCGACAATTTTTGCAAAGAACTACTCTGTGGAGTATATATGTACTGGCCTATCATGTGAAGTTTTTAAGAGCATTTGCTCTAATATTTTAAACAATTTGTAATAAATATTTTTATGCTGGAACTAATGTGGTTAAGTCCTTCTCTGGTACCAGTAAAGTCCGCCGGCTTTGGCTTTTGGTTTTTTTCTATATTGGGTACCTTGAATCATCATGGCGGGTGTTAGGATGGAGAGCATCGTGAGATCAACTAACATATGTTCACTAATCTCTCCTGTAAAGTATGAACCTGGAAGTGCTCAGCAAAGAGTATTTCAGGTTCAGCTGCAAAACCATGACCACTATGGCTGGGAAAGAAGCTGAGCCAAGTTTGATTGGATTCAACAGTGTGCAGGGATAACATTAGGGGTTTAATAGACACCTGGTGCCTTTTAAAGAGAACCTATCATCTTCACTAGGTAGTAATGAAGTAAAAAAAAAAAAAATGCATTTTGACATATGCAAAAATGACTGGGGCGGCCAAAGAGTTAAGGATGCTTCCAGATCACTTTGTAGCAAGTTACCACATGTGTGTTGCTCATTATGTATGTTAACACACATTTTTTATTATGAGACTTGGACCACAATACACGGATGATTCACATGTTGAGGTGTCCTAAAATGTATGTGCATTGTAGTGTGTTGGGGTGCCATTCAAAATGAATGGACGATTGAATTGAACATGAATGGCACCACAACACCTCACACGTAGTTTTGTGTATCAATGTGAAATGCAGCAATCCATAAAAAAAAAAAAAAAAAAAAAAACTGATGTTTCTATGTACATTACTGCAATACATTAGTCTAAATGTGCCCTAAATCTGATATTTCTTCCTTCTGTTAACACAGTATAATATGAATGATGGCAAACTTCTGAAATGTTAGGATTCTATTGATACATTGTGCAGTACATTAGCCCCTATATTCAGTTTACAAGTAAATTCAATCGATGTGTAAATGGGGATAACCTGTACCCAAGCGCCTCCTAGTATAACCCATCAGCTCCTTCCACAAAGCCACCTCCCCTATATTCACATATTGTCCATTCATTTCACTTATATCAGGAGTGTAACGTTCCAAGAGTAGATCCAAGTAGATCCAATATTGCAAGCGTTACCTGTCTTTGGTCACAACGGATACATTTGGGTAAAGGCAAATAAGCTGTTCACTTTGCAAGGTAATCTTCCCCTAGCTTAATGAATGTGATGAAAATTCACTTTGCAAAAAATACCCAATCACATGCAAGCGAAATAAAAAAAAATAAAAAAATTTAAATTTTGCTTGCACATTATTGTATGATAGAAGGCAGAAGTTAATTTCATTCAACTAAGCTAGGGGAACTACCTTTGTTAAGTGAAAATGCCCTTGCAAAGTTAACAGTCTGTGCAGTACCTTTTGGTAAATCAACCCCATTTTTTGGTGGTGCAAATGGGCCATTGTATATATTTTTTTTCCTTTTCTGACCACACTTCCCCCTTTTCCATTTCCTTTTTGTAAAACAGAAATTGTATCAAATACTTGCTGTAATTTTCCTTTCCCAACACTTATCCATGGCGGCATACATGTGGTAGTATACTGCCATGTTGGCGACAGAAAAAACAGAAATTGGATCAAATACCTACCGTAATTTTCCTTTCCTGGCGCCAATCCTTGGCAGCATACTACCGCATGTATGCTACGGTGCTGGTGCCAGGAAAATTATTTACCTTCTAGGTATCACTTGACATGTACCTACATAGCGTGAACTTACTAAAACAAGGAATCATGGGACAGTTTTGAAAATTTCTAGAAAGGCAGATGCAGCAGGGAGCATATATCTAAAGCAGGGGTCTCAACTTTCTAACCAAGGGGCTAGTATACTGTCCTTCAGGGGAGCCACATTGTGGCCAATGATAGTAGAAAATGTTTGGGCATCAGTGGGAGTAAACAATTCCACATCTTTAGTGGGAGGAATAGTGCCCCATTATTGGTGTCCATGGGAGGAATAGTGGCCCCTCGGTGTAAAAGGAAGGAGTAGTGCCCATCATTAGTGTAAGTGGAAAGAATAGTGCGCCATCACTGTCGTCAGTGGGAGGAATAGTGCGCCATCACTGTCGTCAGTGGGAGGAATAGTGCCCCATCACTGGCGTCAGTGGGAGGAATAGTGCCCCATCACTGGCGTCAGTGGGAGGAATAGTGCCCCATCACTGGCGTCAGTGGGAGGAATAGTGCCCCATCACTGGCGTCAGTGGGAGGAATAGTGCCCCATCACTGGCGTCAGTGGGAGGAATAGTGCCCCATCACTGGCGTCAGTGGGAGGAATAGTGCCCCATCACTGGCGTCAGTGGGAGGAATAGTGCCCCATCACTGGCATCAGTGGGAGGAATAGTGCCCCATCACTGGCATCAGTGGGAGGAATAGTGCCCCATCACTGGCGTCAGTGGGAGGAATAGTGCCCCATCACTGGCGTCAGTGGGAGGAATACTGCTCCATCACTGGCGTCAGTGGGAGGAATACTGCTCCATCACTGGCGTCAGTGGGAGGAATACTGCTCCATCACTGGCGTCAGTGGGAGGAATAGTGCCTCATCACTGGCGTCAGTGGGAGGAATAGTGCCCCATCACTGGCGTCAGTGGGAGGAATAGTGCCCCATCATTGGCGTCAGTGGGAGGAATAGTGCCCCATCATTGGCGTCAGTTGGAGGAATAGTGCCCCATCATTGGTGTCAGTGGGTGGAACAATGCCCCATCATTGGTGTCAGTGGGTGGAACAATGCCCCAAGGGCCGGAAAAAGGCGAGCAAAGGGCCGCAGTTTGGAGACCACTGGTCTAAGAGCATCAAATGAAAAAGGCAGGATATGTGCAAACGAGACTCCATTTCTTAGGTAGTCTTTTTTTTTTTTTAAATAAATAATGAAGGCAAACTCAATGATAAAAACCTTTACTTGCAGTTTTTCAATAAATAATTTACATTATCTACATGAGTCAATGTGTATGAAGAGAAGTAAAAACAGGTTTGCTTTCTTTTTCCCTTTTGCTGTAAAGTACGTTACTTCTATATTAGATGGTTCTATCTTGGCATCATTTAACCAGGTTTTTCTTTTTAACACAACCACAATAAAGTGCTTCACTTATTCTAAACATTGATACACCAGCAGTTATTTCCTTCTCAACCCATAGAGTTACAACGTGAAGTAAGCTACACTAGACAATGTTCGAAGGACAGACACCAATGTCTGTTTAATTGCTGGAGAAACACAGCTGTGCTAACAACTAGCATGTAGAAGGAGCTAGGACAATGTACATAGCAACAACTTCATGGAACCCCCTATTTAATAAAGGCAAATAACTATTTGCCCTTTGGAGAACAAAGTGCTGGGGAAACATCATGGAAAATACAGTTCTAAATCAACTGCAAAATGTGATGCCTTGCAACTCCAGCAACAAGTGGGTCCCCAATAATATTGAAGACCTTTTTGACAGAAAGATTGCCATGACAGACAGGGCTCCATTAGCAGTGTAAGTTATGAGTACCACCAGCGGTTTAAATCTAATAGTAGAAGTTAGCAAATTTATTGGGTACCAAGAGCTGGTTGGCCAGTTTCAACTAGCCACAGCTATATATCCACTGGATTCAATCACAGTGCCAAAAAAACTCAAGATCCCGTCTCAATTTTTAGGTACAACGGTTGCATGGTTCCTGGGATGTGTCCACCTCTTCATCCATAATAAACCAACTATGGTTTTTACCAGTGGATTGGTGAAGTGAAACCACGTTTACAGTCAAACTATTGGAGCTCAGAGTTACCAAAGCGAGAAAGGGCTTGTCTACATAAGGACTTTCCTATTTGTTTTGTCACCCAGTTCTTAATAGGACTCAGCATAAGCCATCTCTTGTGTTTACTGCATCCTATGTCAGCGTTCATGGGAATACCTAACCACCATTCATGCCATAGGGCAGCTCCTTTCTTCTAACAAGTGTCCGAAATTGGGTGGAAACCTATCGCCTATGCTCCAACAGAATTTAGTAGATTTTAGGAGTGTGCCATGAGTTACCTCCATATTTAGGTGAAGATAACTCTGTTCAAACAAGATGTTTGAGCACATGAATAGATAAAAGTATCCTTGGGCCGGTTTTCACAATGGAGCTCCTGCTGTTGAAATTGAAAAATGTGGCTGCCGAGATCTACTTGGAACCAAAAAATATACAGAAAAACATCAACAGTTGGAAGACCATCCTGTTTTCTGACACACTATAGAGGAACCCTATAGTGTGGTCTCAACCAAGGTTCCTTAGAATTCAGCTTGTCATACATTGTTAATATATGAAATAGTCTATGTCTAATGTCTCAGCTGTGTTAAATTCAATCAATAAAAAGGGACGAGAATGTTGACGCCATCCACTAAATAGGGGCAGGAAGTGTGTGAAATGGCACTGGTAGATAGAAACTCGCAGCTGCCATAACATTTTCTGTATCTGGTTAAAAGAAGTTAAAAATTTTCCCATGAGAGTTCTAGTGTTTACACAGTACATCAGGAAGGTCAAAATTCAATCTAATGGGAATAAAGTAGTTTCCACATCTAGCTTTTTTTTTTTTTTTTTTTCTTTTTTGTTTTCAACACACTGAACACATTACATCTCTATGTACAGTGAAGCTATTAAAAAAAAACACAAACTCTCCACATATTATAGACAACATAAATTACATCCAACACGAGTTGCATTTTTTTTGCGTTACATGTGACTACTATAGGATATTTACACTTTACTTCTGCTTTAGCAATCAGTGTCATACCAGTAAATGGTGTGTACTATGATCACAGGTTTAAAGACCAGGCTGCTCTGCAAAACATTCTGAGATTTATAACCATAATATAACAAGCTGTAGAGTTCTGCTTTTTCTCGCCACTAGAGGCAGTCTCACCATGGTAGGCTGAGCGCTTATAGCACTGACCCCGCTGATGGCGGTAACTATGGATCAGTTCCTCCAAGCTCTTATCAGGATGCAACATCTGCAGCTATGGGAAAAGCATGCACCTTGACCAATATGCCCATAAATGTTCACGTGTAATAGTGACAGCTTGACTTAGTGAAATGTTAACCCAGACATTTCAAAGATTTAATCTGTTCTAGTTTTAAAAACTAACTAGTTAACCAAGATTTTAATCATAGTGTAAACTCAATGGTTTCGCTATTTGAAGCTTTACAGCTGAAAAAAATATATATGGAAAAGGTGTATCCTATAAAAACCACATTGTCCCTTTCATATGCTAGAAACTGAATTAAACCAAATGAAGGACTTGGGCAATCTCAACCAGTCTTCCTTTAAGATATGGTCCACTAGATCCTATGGTCCTATGTGACATAAGACCATTACTCAATAAAATATTATGTTTAAACCAAGGCTAGCGTTAAAATGTCAGAGCTGCAACATCTTAGTCTTTACCCATAGTTCTGCAAGGTTATGTGTTATGGCCAATGCGAAATATGGCTACTTTCAAAATTGACAATGAGAAGCATGTTCCCATATGTGCTACTGTTATTATGTCATCTGATACTGACTGAGCACCCCTAAATTGTTCATGCATTTACAGCTTATTATGGATCACAAAAGCCACATTCACAAAACGCTAATTTTCACAGCCACCATGATACTTGCAGTACCACAAATAAACCAGAGAGGAATATTCTTTTCCCCTCTACAACTTCAAAATGTTGATTGAACACATGAGGTATGGTGCACGAATGCTCCGCCAGGCAAATTTAACAGATAAGCGACATCTTATCCATTATTTTTTTTTGTGTCAGAGATGCATAAACAAGGTTAAAGGCTCTTAATTTCGCTCTCCTAGAGTCCAAATCCTAAAGGATTAAGAAGAAACCTGTTTAAAAGACATCTACTCTATGAGGGTCATCAAATGGTGTTTACGCTTTGGATCAATGGCAGATGTCTCGCACTGGAGCAAACACAGAAGCGGTAGATCACCCGAAGGGAGTGTTGTCGTCTCCTTGGTGTTAAAAAGTATTTAGGTGTACCTTTAGCAAGTTGTTGAACACTTTAAATAAATTATTCATACAGGTGTTAGAACTTGTGCTTTCACAGAAACAAATACACCTTGAGTAGATAGGCCTGCACCTCTGCAATCATCCCATAAATGTGAAAAGATTTACATGGTAAACATAACTTTACAGCAACACTGAAACAAACACACTAACGCCACGAGAAGCTTGACCATCTCTAGGCCTAACCGAGGAGCAGAATTGCCAGGCCCCAAGTCTGTGGTCCTTTCATACAGATGAATTTTTTCCTTATTGGAGTGTAATAACTTTACATCCTCAAAGGCATAATAAGCAGCTAGAGTGAAATTCACATCTCCTGTAGTAAGGAGGTCAAACACACAGGAGTGAAAGTAGAGGTCTTCCACTGGAAGCTTCTCCTTACACTTGGCTCCTGCCATCTGAGGAGTAAATGGTGGCCCACGTCTCAACAAGCCAGTCTCTGGGGTTTGAGAGTGAAAGGTTCGGAAGTCAATTTGCTGGTTCTGAGGGCAGCCATGAAGACAAAGGTAAAGTCCCTGGTTTTCTTTGTCCTCAACTGCATTCACCACCTCCTCCGGCATACGCACTGCAAAGGTTAGGTAGCGACCGACTTGTCGAACCACTATGGTAGTCCCAATGTATTTGGCTTGAATCTCTATGTGCTGTCCAGAAACCTTCTCAATAATTTTCAAGCTGTTCGCTCCACTCTTATCTCCACCATTCTTGGATCCATCTATAAAAGCTGCAGGAAGCTCATCCATTTCAGCTTGGTAGACCTTCTGGTCTACACACTCCTGGAAGTTCTTGAAGATTATTGTGATCTGAGGAAAAACAATAGAATATAAATCAATTTTTTGAAAATTTGAAAAGCCTCCCGCAAGAGAAGATACGAAACAAACTCCAAGAACAACAGCACGTTGTGCCCTGCGGTGGTTCATTGACCCTGCAATTTTGGGCTTTTTCCTGCAAAGAAATGCACACATGCTGCATTTTTACGCAATGCAGGTCAACACAGGTGTGCATAGGGCACATAGAGAACAAATGCTTCTATGTGTCCTTGCACTGATTAATGTAGTTCACCGTACCTAGTGTGAACAAGCCCAGAAAGTTTATTTAAGGCCAATATAAAAAAAAAAAAAAAACACTGCAACAACTCACAACAACAAATTAGAAGTCAGATTTTAAGTTGTCAGAAGAGTCAAACAAGTGGAAAACTGATTTTTGGTTGGTTCCTCTGAGTTGACACAAATCACTTTTTTGGGAGTTTTGGGCGTTCCCATTTTGTATGTTCGAGCAACTCAAATGACATTATCATAATCAATAAAAAAAAATGATTTGGAAACCCCCATACTAGCCATCACAGGTGTTTTAGACCCAGACACTTAAGTGCAGAGATCTCACAAATAAAGTCCACAAAAAGTTGTTAGCTAGCTTCCTAGCATCTACCAAAAACAGTGCCAGTTTGGATTCTACAATGAGTGTACACCAGCCTTTCTCAACCTTTTTACCGCAGAGGAACCCTTGAAATAATTTTCAGGTCTTGAGGAACCCCTGGTAAGATCAGTCAAGGGTCATTGGTAAAATGTACCTTACATTGCTGGGAGTAAGCAGGAAGAATGCCCTCCCCCCACAGGGGTGGTCAGAATCACCCTTGCAGACATGCCACTGGCTCTGCCAAGTGGCACTGGACCTGGAACTATGCCGGCACTATCAGATAAGAAGTCAGTTAGGCACAGCACAAGGAAACCCTAGCAACCCCTGGAGGAACCCTGGTTGGGAATGGCTGGTCTACACATTTGAACTAATATAAAACTAAATCAACCAACTGTATATCACTGATGGTAGCTAAATACAGATGAACCAGATGTGATATCCACATCTTACTCATTTTTTTCCCACGCTTTCATAACCTACAGCAGTTATTATAGGCTGTTATCTATGACCATAAAAACTAAAATATGAGAAGACCCAGGAACCCTAACAGTTTAAAGGCTGCTAAAAGCTATACTACGGACTACTTTAAAAGTGATATTAAATCTTTTTTTTCTAATAAAAGATTAAACATTTCATACTCACCTGCTCTGGTTCTGCACAGAGCAGCCCCTGATCCTCCCTCCCCCACCCTCGCTGGCGCTCCTGGCTCCACCTCTTCAGCAAGTGCCCCCATAGAAAGCTGCTTTTTATAGGGACACTCATGCTGGCTCGCTCCCGAGCCACCATGTCTGCGTCTATTGACACAGGCAGGACGGCTCGGCCCTGCTCCCTCGTCACAGGATTTAACAGACAGCAGCAAGAGCCAATGGCTCTTGCTGCTATTATTCTGCCGAGTGAGGAGGGAGAGAGCCAGAAGAGTCGCTGCTCTCAAGCACAGCGCTGGATCAGGTATGGGCTCAGCTAAGAATAAGGGGGGCGGGGGGAGGTTTTCTGTTACACAGAAGTTTTTTTTACCTTAATGCATTAAGGTAAAAAACCTTTAGGCTTTAGAGCAACTTTAAAAAAAAAGTGCAAATCCAATACAGAAAAGGGAAACCCGACATATTTCAAAGGGCACTTAACTATCCACCAGTGGTCACACAACTGGGTGGGCTCAAGGTGCAGTGCTCTGCACCCCGAGCCCACCCTTTTTTGACGCCAATTAGACCCTCCGGGTCTAATCATGTGCTTAAAAATAACCCCATTGAAATCCATGCGTCTGGCATGTAGATTAGGGGGGGCGGCACCCCTGCGCCCCTTGTGGACGAGCCGCTGATGCGTTTCACCCATTGGGCTTAATTATTATGTTCAATGGGTGAAACATGTCAGAGGGTGCAGTCACATTGCACCAGGGAGGGAATGTTTGTCTGACCAATCTGGTAGTTCAGGTAAAAACACAGTGGAGTAAGGCTTAAGTGTGTGCATGCCTTAACAGAAGGGGAGGTAGATCAAATATACACTTAGTATGAACACATTCTTATACTTTCTACATTTGTACATTTGCAAGCAGTCAGGTCTTAAAAAAAAAAAAATGTACAAAACAAAATAGACATATCATAGACTTGGACGACAGACAATTAATAAAATACTATTTAGCTTTCAGGCCAAAGGTGTTAAAAAAGTCTAATTGATCCTTCAGCCTGAAGCGTAAAAGAATGGAAAGAATGCGAACACAGCGCCAGGAGAGATCTAAAGCTATCTAGAGATCAAATGGCCAACTCTGACTACTCTACACTCAGTATAAGTCTGCAGCAACAATGGTTTAACCCATAAAGCTTCAGACTATTTTTGTTCGCCAAAAACAATCAGAAAATTCCTTGCATTTTCAAACCTAAAATGGAAAATATGCAGCTGAAGGAAGGAAGCCTGATATGGGAAACAAAAAGACTTTCCTTTGTAAGATTTTCCAAACATAAGGTACATGGATCTTGCTTCAGCATCCTGTGAGTCCTTGGTACAAAGTTTATGGTCATGCACCAAGATAGTCCACAGGCCACCAATGTAAAAGACTTAACTTACCTTGCTTGTAGCAGTTGCAGCAGACCCTGGATGAACAGGAGTGTTGGTAACTTGCACGTTCAAGTAATTATTGTCTATAAGAGGCCATGCCCCCTGTATTTTGCAGGTCTGGAAAGTGTCCGAAAACGTCCTAAGATGGGGATCCCCAAAGAGTCCGCAGTGGGTGTAATTTTGGGCTGAAGCATGCCGGTGAAAATTCTTTTCATAATTACAGACCTCAGGGCTGTCAGACCTTTCCTGGCTGTCCCATGGAGGTGGAGTGCGCACACGAGGTTGAGAGGTGGGGCCATCTTTCGAACAGTTGTGTTGGATCATGAGGTCATCAATGCCATGGACAGCTGAGTGGTAAGCCAAATCTCCTCTACAATAGCGGGCAGTGCGGCGTGTGCAATGGGCGTACGACCTTATCGCTGTGCAAACCTCCACAGGGTCCTCTGCGCCTATGTGGTGATGGGAATTTGATGTTGTTATCCAGAACTCGGAGTTACACTTCAGAATTCTGCACGAGGAGCCAACTGCTGCAAAGACAAAACAAAGTTATCAAAAATGTGTGACTTCAAAACTTCACAACAGATGTATAAATCTTGTGATCAAACTAACTCATCATGAAACAGAAGGTACAAAATATGGAAGCAATCTTTGACTTGATTACATCAGCTCTCATCAGCAAGAAATTTCAGGTCCATGCAATAAACTTGAACAGATCTGAAATTCATTAGTCCAAAAAAAAATAAATAAAAAAAAATGAAAGTTTCTTTTTTAATCACAATGGATAAAGCCGGCCACACACGGCTAGATTTTCATTCAAACGTTTAAAGAAAAGTTGTTAATCAGAACATTTTATTTCGCCGGCAAGTCAACTAATTTTGTTTGAAAGCCCCTAAAATTTCATCCAGACGTGTTATTTAAATGGAATTCCAGGCTTAAATTAAATAGGCTTCACAATATTGGTATTTCCCCAAAAACGAAAAAAAAAAAAAAAAAAAAAACACAATCAGTGTTAGAATTTAGTTTACTAGGAAAAAAAAAAAAAAAAAAATTACAATCTGAATTTTCTCATCTTCATGGTTGAAAACAAGGTTCAAACTAAACATTAGAAAATTGAACGAACATTCCAAAAACAAAAATGTTTGAACAAAATTAGGACCAGCTTAAAGTGGAGCTGCACCCAAACGGGAAGCTCCGCTTATTTGCTTCCTCCCCCCCCTCTGCCACATTTGGCACCTTTCGGGGGGTGGGGTACCAGTTTTTAAAAATGTACTCATCCCCCCACTTTCTGGAGACCTAGCCGCAGTGAGGTCTCGCGGAAGTTCGGCCCCCCTTCCTCCTCTCACTGCGCCATTCAGAAAGGAAAGGCCTCACTGCCGGTTTCCCTTACTAGGAAAAATTTAGAAAAATCGGCTGGGAGCCGACATCGCGGGATCCCTCGACAGGCAAGTGCCCTAATATTAAAAGGTCAGCAGCTACAGTATTTGCAGCTGCCGACTTTTAATTTTTGGAGCTCCGCTTTAAGTATAGAGCTTTTATCAGCTCATTAGAGAGAGAGAAAGGAACACTGCAATGCTTGCTGAAGCAAGTATATCTCCCTGAAGACATCTGTGTCCGTCCCAAGAACAACTGTAGATCACCCAAAGCCCACCCAACCTTCTCTCTGATTCAGATAGGTCTTTACCATTGTATAGCAAACTATTATATCCTTCACCTTACCTCTAAAGTGGGGGGTCCCCAAACTTTCTAAACAAAGGTCCAGTTAACGATTCATCAGGCTTTAGGGGGGGTACAAGCTGTGACCAGTGGGATTAGTAAATGCTCTGGTGTCAGCAGGAGTAAATAATGCATCAGCACTGGTTTTAGTGGAAGGAATAGTGCCCCATTGTTGGATCACTGGAATAAATTGTGCTCCATTTTTGGTATTACTGGGGTGAATGGTGCTCCATTGTTGGTATTACTTGGATGAATGGTGCCCTAAAACTGGTGTTGATGGAAAGAAGAATAGTGCCCCATTACTGGTATCAGTGGATGGTATGATGCCTCAACGGCTGGATAAAGGCACACAAAGGGCCACATTCAGCCCACAGAACACAGTTTGCACACAACTGCTCTAAAAGGTTGCAGCTCTGCCCAATTTCACTGCAGAGTTTCATCTGCCATCTGTGGCATTTTTTTTTTTATATAAGGAAAATGGATCCAGCATTTTGAGAGTAAAGCTCCATCAATGTCAAAAGCAACTGAGCAAACCTGAGACTAGGCCGCAAGTCAACTGTGACTCTGAAACAAAATACTTTTTCTGAGATGACTGATTGTTTAAAAGAAATCTGTCATGAAAGAAATATGGAGGAGGGCAGTGCTGACCTATCCTTCTGAGAATGCCAATGGCCTGGGGGTCGCCCTGATGCAATCTTGGAACAAGCTCCATGCATGTTTTAGGTCTGTGACTCAGAACCAAGCCAGACAACTAGCTTTTTCAGAAGTGTTTTTCTATTATGCTGAAACATATCTGCAATAGTATGGAGCTTTGCCACCTAAAAACATTTGTCTACATGCCGTCATCATGTAATGAATGGTCAACCTTGGTGGTCGAAACGGTTGAATTGCTCACCATAGACTACACTCCCATTGGCACCAATGGCTGCTTCTGTACTATACTCTCCTTACAAAAAAAAATAAATAAACTTCCATTCCAAAAAAAAACTCTTGAATTTCCAGGTTCTTACAAGTCTTTTTGACTTTTGAAACAGGACAAGGCAAAAAAAAAAAATGATATCTCAAAAAGAGCTTTATCTTCAGACACTGATATAAGCTGACTGTAGGAAACGTCTGCATGGGGCAACTGTCCTCTGATGTCGCCGGGTTTCATAAAGGGGACGCATGAGTTTATAGGTCCAAAGCAAAGTACAAGTGAAGTATATAAGTGTACTGCTATCAGCTAGTATCACATACCAGGCAGTAAAACCGAGCACAAGCTGGAAGTGCTTTGCTAATCCTGACACCAGCCCCCACACCCATATAGCAACCACAGTTTATTTGATGTTTATGAGATACAGCTGCTTATGAGATACATACTTGTGAAAAGGAGGAGGAGGGGGAGAAGAACCATGGCTCTTTGAATTACTGTAATATATTACTGAATCAATAGCCTTGGAGGGTTTTAAAAGCCCACTGTACTCTGTAGGCCAAGTCCAACAAAACCAATTTTTCAGTACTGGGTGGAAGCTTGTGAGTTTAAGCTTAAAACTGCGTTTTTCTCTCCGGGTCCCCCAATCTAAAATCTCTGTATTTTTTGGCCTTTTCCTGCCTTCTTGTTGAACTATTAGTCCATGGTGGATTGGCCGTTGGCACTCCTTCCTTATGATATTAAAGCAGCCCATAGATCAGTGATCTCAAACTGGTGGCCCTCCAGCTGTTGCGGAAATACAAGTCCCATGAAGCATTGCAAGGCTGACAGTTACAAGCATGACTCCCGCAGGCAGAGGGATAATGGGACTTGTAGTTCCGCAACAGCTGGAGGGCCGCCAGTTTGAGACCCCAGCCATAGATGGTTTGATTGTCTTCCCTTCCCCTACGTGTGGAAGGAAAGAAAATTGCTCGACTCCCCCATTAACACTGACTGTAGTGTTGCCTCCTGTAGTGCTATTGTGCTTTGCCGGTGGGGAGAGGGGTGCAGGGAGCATTACTGGCCGATAGAACACAATGATTACAGCTAGCAGCTATAGCCACCGGCAGTCATCATATGTAAAAAAAAAACAAAAAACGACAGGCTGGTTGATTGATGGATCGGTTTGGGTACAATCAACCTGCCTGTAGATGGATCAAACCTCAGCTGGTCATGAACCAGCCAAATTTCGATTCATGTATGGCTGGCTTAAGGTCATCGGTTTCAATTCCAACCAGGACCCTATTCTGCATGGAGTTTGCCTGTTCTCCCTGTGCTTGCATGCATATCCCCTGGATACTCTGGTTTTCTCCCACACTCCAAAGACAAGCTGGTAGGTTAATGGGCTCTGGTTTAAAGCAGGGTATACATGTTGAGTTTCTTTTTTTTTTTTTTTTTTCCATTTAACCAGTGGGTTGAACGAAAAAATAAAACCTCACAGATCCCCTCATCAACACAAGCAATGTTGATGGTGGGATCTCTCCCACTGTGTCTGTTCTGACAGCAGAGATTCCCTCTCCTCTTGTCAAAACACACCGATCAGCACTGCAGCCATTGGCTGCAAGCGCTGATCGAATGCTGGTTTTCCAGTATAACCATTCGACAAAAGGCGGTTGTTGAACACACAATGGTAAACACGGACCAAAATTAATCAGTTCCCTGAATTTTGGTATGTGTATCCCCTGCTATGTGAACCTAGGCTGAGGGCAGGGACTGATGTGAATTAACAGTATGTAAAACACTGCATAAAATTGTAATAAATAAATGGTGAACATCACAACAATGGTCACGTCCTTCTTGAACCCCCCTGGATGCCCACCTTAGGTGCTTCTACATTACAGAACAGACAAATGCTTCAAGCCCGATTTCAAATTTAAGGTGGTTGCTCTGCAGTTCAGTATTACGGCAATCAAAACTAAATTGAAACCTGAAGTCATGACTGTTGAAAGTCATTTACAAAACTGTGGCTGCCTTTACAAAAATTTCCATGCAATGGTCCTTGAAGACCTAATTGCTGGCTGGGTTGCTATTGGGTTAAAGAAGACCCAAAGGGCTGTCTGCGGAAGAAGATACGTGTTCGATTTGGAAGCTGTGTTTGGGCTGCGATAAAAAAAAAAAAAAAAGTTGCTTATTGCACAGAGTATTAACTTGTGTTTGAGCTGAACGGCGAAATCCAACCCCAGGGCGATGCAGGACAGCTGCGTTCCCAGGTGAGGCTGTTAGAGTCTCATTTCCTCCCACCTCCCTTCCCAAATATCCTCACTATTTAAGAGTCACATACTGGCTGCAGGCATCAAAAGCATACATCTGAATGCTGCAGTGACATCTGTCTTGCAGCTACTAAATAAATTGCTGTGTCCCTGCCAAGAATCTTTTTCTATTATTATTCCATATAAAAATGCAAGCTACGCGATATTCTATCTCTATCAGATTTCACTTGCTCGCTGTTAAAAAAAAAAAAAAAAAAAAAGGAAGCAACTTGTCACTTTTTTCCCCCTTTAAAATTTGGCACTGGAAAATACCAGTGAGCGACAAAAAAAACAAACATTCACTACTCACTGGCCGCGGCTTTTCTAGTCCTGGATCTGTGGACAAAGCATCTTTCCCTGAGCCCTGCTCATAGTTTATATCTCACCACATTATTTCCACCAATGTTCCTACCTTCCCCTCCATCTTAACCTGCAAACACCGAGAAGTCACCCAGCCTGAACACAGTACAGAAGTAATAAATCACGATGGAATCTGCAGTTGTGCAGATGCTGTACGTGAGCTACGAAGACTCTGCGCCAACAGCATCCAACGATTGTCTTCCGGAAACAAGAGTTCTATGTACAATGCATGTTTATTCAATAAAGTCCGCTCAACGGAAGACTAACCAGTTTGTGTATTACAGTGCCTTGCAAAAGTATTCACCCTCCTTGGCTTTTTACCTATTTTGTTACATTACAGCCTTTAGTTCAATGTTTTTTTTTAATCTAAATTAGATGTGATGGATCAGAACACAATAGTCTAAGTTGGTGAAGTAAAATTAGAAAAATAAATACATAAAACTATTTTTCAGAAATAAAAAACTGATAATTGGCATGTGTGTATGTATTCACCCCCTTTGTTATGAAGCCCATAAAAAGCTCTGGTGCAACCAATTACCTTCAGAAGTCACATAATTAGTGAAATGATGTCCATCTGTGTGCAATCTAAGTGTCACATGATCTGTCATTACATAGACACACCTTTTTGAAAAGGCCCCAGAGGCTGCAACACCTAAGTAAGAGGCACCACTAACCAAACACTGCCATGAAGACCAAGGAACTCTCCAAACAAGTAAGGGACAATGTTGTTGAGAAGTACAAGTCAGGGTTAGGTTATCAAAAAAAATATCCAAATCTTTGATTGATCTCTAGGAGCACCATCAAATCTATCATAACCAAATGGAAAGAACATGGCACAACAGCAAACCTGCCAAGAGACGGCCGCACACCAAAACTCATGGACCGGGTAAGGAGGGCATTAATCAGAGAGGCTGCACAGACACCTAAGGTAACCCTGGAGGAGCTGCAGAGTTCCACAGCAGAGACTGGAGTATCTGTACATAGGATGACAATAAGCCGTACGCTCCATAGAGTTGGGCTTTATTGCAGAGTGGCCAGAAGAAAAACATTACTTTCAGCAAAAAACAAAATGGCACGTTTTGAGTTTGCGAAAAGGCATGTGGGAGACTCCCAAAATGTATGGAGGAAGGTGCTCTGGTCTGATGAGACTAAAATTGAACTTTTTGGCCATCAAAGAAAACGCTATGTCTGGCGCAAACCCAACACATCACATCACCCAAAGAACACCATCCCCACTGTGAAACATGGTGGTGACAGCATCATGCTGTGGGGATGTTTTTCAGCAGTCGGGATTGGGAAACTGGTCAGAGTTGAAGGAAAGATGGATGGTGCTAAATACAAGGATATTCTTGAGCAAAACCTGTACCACTCTGTGTGTGATTTGAGGCTAGGACTGAGGTTCACCTTCCAGCAGGACAATGACCCCAAACACACTGCTAAAGCAACACTTGGATGGTTTAAGGGGAAACATGTAAATGTGTTGGAATGTTCTAGTCAAAGCCCAGACTTCAATCCAATAAAAAATCTGTGGTCAGACTTAAAGATTGCTGTTCACAAGCGCAAACCATCCAACTTGAAGGAGCTGGAGCAGTTTTGCAAGGAGGAATGGTCAAAAACCCCAGTGGCAAGATGTGGCAAGCTCATAGAGACTTATCCAAAGTGACTTGGAGCTGTGATAGCCGCAAAAGGTGGCTCTACAAAGTATTGACTTTAGGGGGGGTGAATAGTTATGCACATTGACTTTTTCTGTTATTTTGTCTTATTTGTTGTTTGCTTCACAATAAAAATAAAAAAATATCTTCAAAGTTGTGGGCATGTTCTGTAAATTAAATGATGCAAATCCTCAAACAATCCATGTTAATTCCAGATTGTGAGGCAACAAAACACGAAAAATGCCAAGGGGGGTGAATACTTATGCAAGGCACTGTATATAACAAAATAATTTTGGAAACAATTTAAAGTAAAAAAATGTTCTCCCATTTTGGGTAGAGTAAGGGAGGGTTAGGGCTAATTTACACTTGCTTCAAAACAAGGCTTCGGATAGGCTTTTTTTAAAGCTCTCTGAACGCCAGTCAAAGCCAGTCACTAAATAAAATGCTTAGCTTACAGTCCTGTTTACACCTTGCTTTTGCTTGGTGCTTCGATGAGCCTTTGGTGAGGCTTTAAGCGACCTTTGCCATAGACTTCTATGGAGGCTTTGAAGACGCTTTGAAGTGCCACTAAAGCAACACGGGGTATCATTTTTGAAGCAAAGCCGAAGCAAGCCAAAAGCAAGGTGTAAACAGGACTGTAAGATAACCATTTTATTTAGTGACAGGGGCTTTGGCTGGCGTTCAGAGAGTTTAAACAAAGCGTGTCGGAAGCCTTGTTTTGAATCAAGTGTAAACTAGCCATTAATGTGTGTTGAAGCCGAATGAGCCCTTATACCCCCACTCAGGTTTTATTTTTTCCATCTGTGTCCCATTGGGGAGATTTATCTTCACCTCCTGTCCCAAAGCTGCAGTAGGAAGTAACAGGTTATACCTTGCAGCTGCACATATACAAAAGGGATGGGGATGCTTGTGACATCATTGACCAAATATGGCCACGTTCGATTAACGATATTGACCAAATATGGCCACATGGTCTCATTAGATCAGTGTTTCTCAACTCCAGTCCTCAAGGCGCTCCAACAGGTCATGTTTTCAGGATTTCCCTCAGATGAAACGGCTGTGGTAATTACTAAGGCAGCAAAACTGATCAAATCACCTGTGCAAAATAATGGAAAACCTGAAAACATGACCCGTTGGGGCGCCTTGAGGACCAGAGTTGAGAAGCACTGCATTAGATCAACCATACTGACAAAATATGGGCATGTGACCTTATTACATCAACAATATCAACCAAATACGGCCACATGGCCATATTAGATCAACGACTGACCAAATATGGCCACGTGTTCATATTAGGTCAGTGACATTGACCAAATATGGTCATGTGGCCATATTAGATCAACCATATTGACCATATATGGCCACACATGGCTGACATCCCCTCCCACCGCTTCGACTCATGAGCCACTCGGAATGTTTTCTAGAGAAAAAAGCCGGCTATAAAAAACAATAACGGGCTTATGGCTGATATCTTCAGCCATAATCCCGGCACACCACTTGCAAACCACAACATATATACACATATTGGCAAGTGGTTAAACAAATTTATTTTGTCCACCCAAAAAAAAATGGCCCTTGACGACTGTAACGGGGCACTCCCGCTATAGCAGACTTTGTAGGACTAAACTACAGCAAACTAATTTCCAAAAAGCATATTTCACAAAGAAAGAAAGATTTTTTTTTCTCTGTTGTTGAAGCTTTGTTCATCCATGTCTGTGAATGTCTTGGAGATTTTGAGACGCATTTATTCAGAAAGATCAAAAGGCTAATTTTGACCCCTGATCCACAGCCACAGTAAATTCCTGCCGTACAATGGAAATTTCCTAGATGATGTATAGAAGATGTTGCACATCAGATGGTGTTTATAGAATGTCAGAGAGCCCCTGAAAGATCTTCTAAGCATTAGTGGCTGAAAATTCCCAGCTTTACGTGGTCCCTATTGTGAAGTAAGGATGAAATACACAATGGTCTCTGGTAGTCTTTAAAAGTTAATAACTAGGAGGTCCATGTCCCCTCTACAAGAACTGCAACTTCTTGAAGAGATCCCCAAAAGGTCAGTATTCCTAGCACAGCAGGTAGTCTGAACAAAAATTTCAAATCCAGATTTATTTCTTTCCACACAAACTATTTAAGGCTCCTTTTACACTAGAGGACCAATTGGGTCTGCCTGCCAGTTTTTCAAGTGGACCCGATCGGACCCTCTAGTCTCCTGTATGGAACAGCGGGTGTCCACGGACAGGTGTCCACGGACAGGTGTCCACTGACACGCGCTGACATCCAATCCGCTAAAATCAGATGGATGGGGGACCCGTTCCCCATCTGTCTGGCGATCGGGTGTAAACGGACAGGCAGGCCGTTTACATCTGACAGCCCTTAGAGGGGAGCAGGCTGTGTCTGCTTTGCATTAGCGGAGTGGACACGGGCTAGCCATCCGTCTGCTCAGCAAGAATCAGCAGACAGATTGCCCACTAAGCTGACAGATTCCGCGGAGTGGAAGGAGCCTAAAGCAGGGCTTGACAAGTTTGCTTTGAATCTAGGAGCAAGTTTTTTTAACCACTTTCCTACTGGTTACTTTCACCCCCTCCCTGCTCAGGCCAATTTTCAGCGCTGTCACACTTTGAATGACAATTGCTCAGTCATGCAACACTGTACCCAAACAAAACTTTTATAATTTTTTTCACACAAATGGTGGTGGTATTTAATCACCACTGGCTTTTTTATTTTTGTCTAAAATACATGAAAAAAAAGCTGAAAAATTCTGAAGAGCTGCACTGACGGGCCCCGATGAGGTCGGACTGACGGGCCCCGATGAGGTCGGACTGACGGGCCCCGATGAGGTCGGACTGACGGGCCCCGATGAGGTCGGACTGACGGGCCCCGATGAGGTCGGACTGACGGGCCCCGATGAGGTCGGACTGATGGAGCTGCACCGAAAGCTGGCCTCATCAGCTCCGGGCTGTCCAGAGGGAGGGTAGTGGGCTCTTGGGCAGCCCAGACCCGACTCAAAGCCACTGTAGGAGGAGCTCCAGCTATAGCTGCTAGCAGTAATCCTTGTCTTCTGCTAACCAGGAGGGCTAGAACACAATAGCACTGCAGGAGGCATTCCCCCATCAACAGGGCCAGGACAAGGAGTGGGCACAGAAGGGACGGCTGCCCTGGGCGCAGCGTGTATTGCAGGGATGGGGGCGGCGCAAGTTCTTTCTACTATAAGGCGGACAGGAGTAGTGAAAGTGGCATCACTACTTCTGTCAGCCCAGCGATGGAAGCGGCAAGGACAGGAAAGAGCCGGGAGGAGGTGCAGGCTGTGCTCTCTCTCCCCCACCTCCTCATTAGCTTGCACATAATGAAAGGGGTGCAATCTGGAATCTTTGCCCTGGGCACTGGATGATCTTGTCCTGGCACTGCCCATCAACATTGACTGTATTGATGGGTGAAATCAAGTAATTTTCTTCCTCCCACCACGGCAGGAAGGAAAGAAAATCAAATACTCTATGGGCTGTGTTACTCTCTCTCAACAGGTATTGGTACCTTTAAATATATCTTAAGTTTTATGCACGATACAAAACAACAGATACCCCTAGGGCAAATCGTCTTTCTGTTTTCTTCCCTTTTTTGTGTTTAATGAAGGAGGCCCAGTATTCTATGTCTTGTGTCTTCTATCTCCGACACAAAAAGGAGGTCAGCGTGGAAAGAAACTGTATTCACTAAATTTAGGTCAAGTATACCTTAGCATAAATGGACACAAAGAGGAGAGCTCATAAACCCAGCTAGACACCCTATATGAGATGCAGAGTTCAGTGTGTGAGACATTCGCTCAATGGCACGGTTGTTTGAAACCTGGATGGATCACAAAACCTTTCTGTGTGACTCATGCCTGGCAGGAGATGTTGGTATTGTTGGCATCCATACCCTTAGAACTTTATTTACTTGGTTTTGACACAGATGGGGGAAAAAAAAAAAAAAAAAGGAGAAGACGACAAAGTGCCAACATATCTTGGCTTGTGGCTGCCACATCTTTCAACAGGGAGACCAGAAGATTGAAAAATTAGCTGATTGAAATGAACGCTAAAAAGACTTATTCAAGTTTCTCCAGTTCCCTTCGACCAGCAGCAGGGAACAAAGCTACAGCCACATTTAATGGTTTCAAAAGTCGCGTTTTTTTTTCAATAAACTCATTGATTTGATAGAATTTCTCACCTGCGAGAATCCACAATTTTCTACTCTACAGGAATATCAATATTTAGAACTACTTGCTAAATAAATGTTTTCGGAAATCACTAAAAGAGCTAATGTTTTGACAAAATTCATTAATTTCCCTCATCTGCAAGCCTCAGTATTCGTTCCCCTGCTGATTTTGTACGTTTTCCCACCGACAAACAAATGATCAGTCTATAATTTTAATGGTAGGTATATTTTAACAGTGAGAGACAGAATAACAAAAAAAAAAAAATCCAGAAAAAAGCATTTCAAAAAAGTTATAAATTGATTTGCATTTTAATGAGTGAAATAAAGTATTTGATCTCCTATCAATCAGCAAGATTTCTGGCTCTCAGGTGTCTTCTATACGGGTAACAAGCTGAGATTAGGAGCTCTAATTTAAAGGGAGTGCTCCTAATCTTAGATTGTTACCTGTATAAAAGACACCTGTTCACAGAAGCAATCAGATTCCAATCTCTCCACCATGGCCAAGACCAAAGAGCTGTCCAAGGATGTCAGGGACAAGATTGTAGACCTACACAAGGCTGGAATGGGCTACAAGACCATCACCAAGCAGCTTGGAGAAAGAGGGTGATAACAGTTGGTGCGATTATTCGCAAATAGAATTTGCTGGCAGGAGGGGGGTGCAGGGAGCCTTCCCAGGTGGTAGAACACATTGATTACTGTGGGCACAATCAGCCTGTCCATACATGAATTGAAATTCGGGCTGGTTCCTGCTGATCGAGCCACATTTCGATCCACGTGTTGTCGTCTTAAAAAGTTACTAGGGCCGGCTTGAATTTTGTCCAAAATGTGATCTGTGGATGGCCCTATTGGCAACCACCTGGCTCGACAAAAGTCAATTTTTCAAGCGCCTTTTGTTGAAGGAACCGGGAGGACATTTGTTGGCCAAAGAGTAATTGTATTCAATCAGAGGTGTCACTGTTCAGGCACTCTAGTCGTGGGTGCCAGAATACAACAGCTGGCAAGGGAGATTCTTCCATCCATGCTAAATCTACATCTATGACTAGCCCTAGAGGAAATTTCCCTAACAGGAAGACAGATAGTGATAGGTTTTTCTAGTAGTAAGGAACGGTAACAACATTTGCAGTATTTTACTGGTGTGTGTCTTATTGGAGATTTCTCTTCATTTTCTCTCCAAGTATTGGGTGCCAGGAAGTGAGCGAAACCCCCTAAGGAGACCGTGTAGAAAGGTTCAAGCCTTGGTTAAAATCATATTGCTGCACGTCCCACCATTGGGAAGGCAACTTCTCACTTTCTCTTCTGATGTTGAGTGTCAGGCAGAAGAGAAACTGAACATTTTAAACCCGACACCAGTTTTAAATCCAGTCTATTGGAGTCAATGTTGAATAAACGCCATGACAGGTCCTGGCACATGTTGTGGACGTGTAAAGCAGGTCAAAGATTATGTGATTTTCTTTCCTTACATTATGGGGGAAAAAAAAAAAAAAAAAAAAAATGCCCGATTCCCCCATCAACGCAATTAGTGTTAATAGGGAAAGCCCTTCCACAATGTTATTGTGTTCTCTTGAGAGAGAGACTTCCCGGCCGGCAGAACACAGCGATTACTGCTAGCGGCTATAGTCTATATGTAAAAAAAAAATCTGACAGATTGGTTGTACCATGGATTGCCTTGGGTACAACCAGCCTCCCCATAGATGGAATGAGTCTTGGCCAATCACTGCTTTACCAGCCGAGACCCTTGATGTTTTTCACCTTAAAGCGGTGTTCCACCCAGAAATGGAACTTCCGCTGTCCAGATTCCTCCCCCCCACTCCGGAGTCACATTTGGCACCTTTCAGGGGGAAGCAGATACTTGTCCAATACAGGTATTTGCCCCCACTTCCGGCAAAAAGATCGCTGCAGTATCCACGGCAATCTACACCATGTCTGGCCCCTCCTCCACGCCGTCCCTCCCGCTGTCTTCTGGGAGACCCACAGGAACCAGAAGACAGCGGGGACCACTCAGAACGCGCAGCGCAACTCATGCATGTGCAGTAGGGAACCAGGCTGTGATCCCCTTACTTAAGATGCCGGTGCCCCTAACTTAACCCCGGTATCCTCTTCTTCGGCTGGCGGTCCGCTTTTAGATAAAAGTGGTTTCTGTGGCAGATTCGTGGCGAGGTCACCCCGCCCCCTCCGCCACTTACCGGAGCCGTCGGCAGCGGCAAAGGCGAACGGATGTTGCTCCTTCCTTGGCATGGAGACGAGTGAGAGGAAGATGGCCCCTACCCGTATCCATACCATTGCAGGGTGGAAGCGACGTCAAAAGGTCAATTACGCCCATAGCTCTTAAAGCGGAGTTCCACACAAAAATGGAACTTCCGCTTTTCTGAACCCTCCCCCCCTCCGGTGTCACATTTGGCACCTTTCAGGGGGGAGGGGGGTGCAGATACCTGTCTAAGACAGGTATTTGCACCCACTTCCGGCATAGACTCCCATGGGAGTCTACGCCTCTTCCCGTCCCCACCGCGCTGTCTCCTGGGAAACGCACAGCTCCCAGGAGAGAGCGGGGACCACTTGGGACGCGCAGCGTGACTTGCGCATGCGCAGTAGGGAACCGGGAAGTGAAGCCGCAACGCTTCACTTCCTGATTCCCTCACCTAGGATGGCGGCGGCAGCTGCCGAGAACCGAGCGGGTTCTCGGCGTCGCCTGCTGACATCGCTGGACCCTGGGACAGGTAAGTGGCCATGTATTAAAAGTTAGCAGCTGCAGTATTTGTAGCTTAATATGTCTATTATGTCTTAATATTTAAGAGGTCCTGTCATGCTTTTTTACTATTACAAGGGATTTTTACATTCCTTGTAATAGGAATAAAAGTGACAGATTTTTTTTTTTTTTTTTTTAAAGAACAGTGTAAAAGAAAAAAAAAAAAAGTAAAATAAAGAAGAATTTTTTTTTTTTAAACGCGCCCCATCCCGCCGAGCTCGCATGCAGAAGCGAACGCATGCATGAGTAGCGCCCGCATATTAAAAAGGTTGTTCAAACCACACATGCGACGTATCGCTGCGATCGGTAGAGTGAGAGCAATACTTCTAGCCCTAGACCTCCTCTGTAACTCAAAACATGCAACCTGAAGAATTTTTTAATCGTTGCCTATGGAGATTTTTAAGGGTAAAAGTTTGCCGCCATTCCACGAGCGGGCGCAATTTTAAAGTGTGACATGTTGGGTATCAATTTACTCGGCGTAACTTTATCTTTCACAATATAAAAAAAAATTGGGCTAACTTTACTGTTGTCTTATTTCCTAATTCAAAAACTTGTATTTTTTCCAAAAAAAGTGCGCTTGTAAGACTGCTGCGCAAATACGGTGTGACAGGAAGTATTGCAACGACTGCCATTATATTCTCTAGGGTGCTTAAAAATGTATAATGTTTGGGGGTTCTAAGTCATTTTCTAGCAAAAAACACAGTTTTTAACTTGTAAACAACAAATGTCAAAAAGAGGCTCGGTCCTTAAGTGGTTAAAACGAGCCTTTAGATATCCTTTAAGGATAGGCAGACTTCTTCCCACAGTTTTTTTCTTGGGGTGATATCTGCCAGCCTTAAGATGTGAACAGGGTGGCCCCCGATTTTTGGGTTTACAGCTGGCCAAAAAAACCTCCTATACATAAGCCGAGCTGTGAAAACAACTCTTGACGCTTTTATAGGTTTCATTAACCCGAAGAACCTGGCAAAGAACCTTCCTATCCCTACAGCTTGATAGACAAAAGCACCCATTGTGACTTCATTAATTCACAATTACTACATTGCAAAACAGTGCGGTGAGAATCATTATGCCACGGGACAGGTCTCTGCAACATGCCCGGATTTTAGAAGCACATTTCCGTGTACTCTCAACTGACACTTCTTTGCCTACTGGCATGCAAACTGCGCAATCAATTCAACTAATTGTAATATTCTGTGGTTGGCACTAAAACCATTTGGGGTTACGGCTCAAAAAAGGTGATTTTGTTCACTTAGCAACGTGTGAAGTTTTAACCCCCCCCCCCCAACACTTTTTAGTCAATCAGCTCTCTCAATGATCACCATCTTAAAGAAGGAATTTGCATTTAAATGTCCTAGTAATTGAATTTTACACAATAGTATTCTAAGGCTAGCTGAAAATAAATCACCAAGGAGCGCTCTACCTCCTTCTGATAGAACTGGAGTTATGCGGGAACTTTTGGCAAAAAATATGAAAAAACGTAATTTAATTTAAGTCGTCGCGCTTTAGGAAACGCACGATCGGCTAAAACTACTAAGAAGTGTAAAACTTTGAAGAAACAAAAAAAAAAAAAAAACAGCAAAGCGTTTACTTTCGAAAAACTTGTTCCCGGGCACTGGGGGTCCTTCTACTGACCTCTTTTGAACTGCTAATCAAGCAATCTTGCGGAATAATGGCCTGATTATTATTGTCTTGTTTGCATAACAAAGCACTCCAATAAACCCGTATTTGACTGTACTCAGAGGGGTGTGAAAGATCAGCTGAGAATAGAGCCTCTGGAATGCAAGCAAGCCTCACTAAAGCTTGGACTCAAGAATAAAGACAATGCAATTTGCCATCAAGAAAAGCCCAATAGGCCAATAAATTACCCCATGTGCAAAAGGATTAGCTCAGGTTTCAGTTACACTGGGGAAGGGGGGGGGGGGGGGGTTGGGTGGAGGAGGGAAGAATGCTTTGCTTCTCTTAAAGACACAGGGGCTCCTTTCATTCAAAAGCCCGCTCAACAGGAGTCTTCGAAGACATATGGTGCAAAGGCTTCATTTATACACTTGATAAAGAAAATGCAAAGCTGAGCCGCCTAACTTGTTTACCAGTCCTGGAACCCCCCCATCCAACATCTGGCGAGGACACCTAGGTATTCAGTTTTGTTTAAGTGAAAAAGCCCCAAAAAAAAAAAAAAAAAAAAAAAAAAAAAAAGTTTTGTACAACTAGGCCAGTTTTTTTTAGAATGAACAGCAAAACCCACAGTAGACAATGTACTTGTCTTAAACACTTATATCAGTAAAATATATTATAAAATATATTACATAATACATTTCCAATAGAATTTAGTAGAGTTGACAATATACTGGTCTCAAACTTTCCATGGGTAAGCAGCCCTCTTGGAAATGTTGGTATGTGTTTTTATCTGCTTTTCATTCCACCATTATATGTCCTTTTTGTAATAGTGTCCACTTGTCCCCCCCTTTTTTTCAAAGTTTCATATCTTGTATACCTCACTGCATTGTATTTCATCTACAGATACATTTCCTGATGAAGAGTTTTTTCCGGGAAACTAGTTGGAACTCCATGTTATCTGTGCATAATTTTAGTATTTTTTGTATTATTTTGTCTGTTGTATTAATAAATATTGTGTTTTTTTTTTTTTTTATATACACTCGCTCTTGCTTCTTCACTGCTGTATATTGCCCTCTATGTACCGTAATAGTCCACTTGCAATCTTTTCTGGTGAGTTCAGGGTTGGGGCCCTTACTCCCAAATTTCTATTCCTGGTCTCAAACTTTAACATATTAAAATTGTAGATCATTAGAATATAAAATAATCAACTATACATTTTCTATACAATCTAATAGATTTGTGATTCTAATGCCCCCGTACACACGATCGGACTTTCCGACAACAAAACCGTGGATTTTTGTTCGAAGGGTGTTGGCTCTGACTTGTCTTGCATACACACGGTCACACAAATGTTGGCCATTGTAGTGACCTACAAGTAGTACAGCGAGCTGATAAAAAGATAGTTCAATAAGTCATGTGGTATCTCCGTTACGAACGCTAGTTTTACTAGACCGAGCGCTTCCGGCTCGTACTCGATTCCAAGCATCCGTGGACTTGTGTACACACGATCGGAAAGTCTGACAACAGAAATTTGTTGGCGGAAAATTTGAGAACCTGCTAGCCAACATTTGCTGGCTGAAAGTTCTACAACAAAATGTTCGATATGAGCGTACACGCGGTCAGACTTTCCGCCAACAAGCTCACATCCAACATTTGTTGTTGGAAAATCCGATCGTGTGTACGCGGCATTAGACCCGATTTGTCTCAAAATAGCAATCTCAATTCAAAATTGCCTGCAGGATCAAAAAACTGAATTTGTGAATGTTCAGCATGAAAACGTGTGAGCTGCTGCATTCACCCCATACAAGCAAACCAGAAATATTTCTTGGTATTTCAAATCAAAAATATTTCTAACAATTAAATTAAAATGTAATAATAAAATTAAAGTGGGGGTTTCACCCAAAAGTGGAACTTCTGCCCCCTCTCTCCGATGCCACTTTTGGCACCTTTTGGGGGGGGTGGGGGGGGCTGAGGCAACGGGAACCTGTTTGACATGTCCCTGTCCCCACTTCCGAAGAGAGACGTGGCCACAGTGCTGTCCTTGCCCTCCTCCTTCCTCCGCTGCCGGTTAGAAAGCGCAGCATGCTTTGCGCATGCGCTGTAGGGAACCATCTGTGAAGCCAAAAGGTGTGAAGACTGTGGTGGCGGCAGCACCCGACAGCTGATCCGAAGATTGGCTGGGGTGCCAACATCGCTAGCTCCCTGGACAGGGAAGTTACCTAATATTAAAAGTCAGCAGGCTTTTCCCCAGGCTGGAATACCTCTTTAAAGAAATAATAATCTAGTAATTAAAGGCAACAGAATGGGAAAAGATCCTAATGGACGTTGGTAAAATTCACATAGCATTATCAGTAGATTAACACCACCACCTCACTGCTTTCAAATATTTACAGAATTCACTTGATGACTGCATAACTGTAAATATACGTCATTACTTTGACATTAAATACCAGGTTTAGGGCAGCAGCTAACTGCCAAAACCCCGGTATCTTTTTCATTAGGCGGCCGGCTTTCCGATAAAGGTGATCCCAGCAGCAGGTTTGCCACAAGATCACTTTTATAGGCGGTGAGAAAGGTGCTCCCCTTTCTGCCACTTCCTGGTCGTTTCCGGGCTTACCGGATCCGTTGGTAAGCCCGGAAATTATCAGATTCGGCCGATGGCTAGGCAGGAAGTCAAGTGAGGGCAGGATAGCCCCACTCAGCTCTATGCCCTTGGAGGACCGGAGTGACCACCGACATCACTTCCGGTCCTCGGGCTTAAATACATGATTCATTTATTTAAGTCAAAGTGTCAAAATTTTTTTTCCTTAAAGGTAAATGAGAGATCTGGGGCTTTTTTGACCCCAGATCGCTCAAAGAAGACCTGTTATGTTTACTTCTATTACAAGGGATGTTTATATTCCTTGTAATAGGACCAGTGACACCAATACAGTGATCAGTGCTAAAAAACCATTGCAACTGTACTAAATGACACTGGCAGGGAAAGGGTTAACATCAGGGGCAATCAAAGGGTTAAGTGTGCTCTTAGGAAGTGCTTGTCAACTGTGTGGGGGATGGCTTAACTGGAGGAAAACAGAGATCCACGCTTCTGCTTAGCAGAAACACAAGATCTCCATCTTCCTCTCTGATGGAACGGCGGTCTGCCTTGTTTAAATAGGCAGACTGCCGTTCTGCCCCTCCTGTCTATGATCGGTGGGTCCCGTCGGACGTGATGTTGGCTCCCGCTGTGTCCAAATCAGAGCAGGAACGGGCCGCCGCCGGCGCACGTGCCCCAGACCCTGTGCACAAAATCACATATAGGTACTTGATTTCACACAGGAGGGCCGCCCTGCTGCAGCATATCTGCGTGGGGCGGTCCTTAAGTGTATTTTTTCTTCCAAAAAAATTGCGTTTTAAAGACCGCTGCGCAAATACAGTGTGGTATAAAATATTGCAATGACTGCCGTTTTATTTTCTAGGGTCTATGCTAAAAAAAAAAAAAAAAAAATGATATAAATGTTTAGGGGTTCTAAGTAATTTTCTAGCAAAAAATACTAATTTAAGCTTGTAAACAAATGTCAGAAAATGGCCTGGCCTTTAAGTGGTTAACATCAATTCCTAATGTTATTAATCAGATATAATTAGGTTTTTATTTTTTTTTAGATTGTAAGCTCTAAGTGCCCTTTGATTCCACTTGTATTGCATTGTATTGTAACTGTACTGTGTCTCTCTTTGCACACTGTTGGTGCAATACAAATCCTACATAATTATAAATAATGATATGAAATAGAGGGATTGAAGACAAAAAGGACTGTTCACTTTGCAAAGGAATTTGCAATGAAAATTTACGTTGCAAAGAATACCTGATCGCGTGCAAGGAAAAGAAATAAATATATATAATTTTGCCGGCACGCGATTGGATGATAGAAGACAGCAGAGCGTCACCTCATTCAAGGGAAAGTTTCCTTGCAGAGCAAACAGCCTATTGGCCTTTAGTAAATGGACCCCACAGACCTTAATAATTTAATAGTGCAAGACTAATCTAAAGCTGGCCATAGATGGATCAAAATTTGGTCGGTTCAGCAGAGATAGACCCAATTTTGAACCATGTGTGGCCCTGGCCCATCTCGATAGACTTCTGTTGAACGGAAAAGTTGGAAAGCTTTTCTCAAGAAGCGATTTTCTCGACCAGCAAATGGCTGCAGCCGCTGGTCAGTGTATTCTGACAGTGGAGAGTCCTGATTTCAGAATACAATGGGAGGCATTTACTGAAAATGGAGAGTGCAAAAACTGGTGCAGCTCTGCATAGAAACCAATCAGCTTCCTGCATCTTAATGGAAAAAGCTGAAGTCAGAAGCCGATTGGCTACCATGTGTAGATGCATTCAGTTTTGCACTCTCCAGTTCTGGTAAATAACCCAAATATCCAGGTGGGGGGATTCCTCCATCCCTCTCATTTGTGTGCATAGAGCAGTGATGGTGAACCTTGGCACCCCAGATGTTTTGGAACTACATTTCCCATGGCGCTCAACTACACTGCAGAGTGCATGAGCATCATGGAAAATGTAGTTCCAAAACATCTGGGGTGCCAAGGTTTGCCATCACGAGCATAGAGGAATCAGTTTGTTCTTTTTCATTCAGCCAGCTGGCTGGAAGAAAAAAACAAAATAATTGTATGGGATATTTGGAATCATTCCCAGCAGTCCTGGCCCAGTGGAGCTTACAATTCAATGCCCCAAAATAATCAGTTCAGCCAATCTACATAGAAGCCTTTTAACTTAACATGTTTTAAGGTTGCATTGGAACATCCTGAATGCTAAATGTTCTAAGAACATACAAACTGTGCCCACAGTGGCCTTCTTAAAATTGACCCTAGGACCCCAGGGCTGCAAGACCACAGTGCTAACCAGGGCTGCTGTTAGAAATCACGGGGCCCCATACAGCCTACCTTACAGGGCCCTACCCCCCCCAGCTGAAAGCGACTGAGGACATCGATTTATCAGTGCCTCTCTCTGCAGCCCCAGCAGCACAGATGAATGAATAGGAAATGCTCTGAGGCTTCCTTCTCATTCACCAACCGAAGCGTAGTAAACACAGTTTACTGGGCTTCAGTGATGAATAGACACAGGAGTGTTTGGTACTGATCGCTCACTGTGTTCATTCAGAAAAGGAAGGGGCCAGTAAATTACATATTTATCGGCCCCTTCCCCTGCTCTCTACACTGAAACATCCTGTGTGCCTGCAGCAGCTGCCGGCAGGAGAGGGGGGGGGAAAGGGGCACACAGGGCGACCCAGACCGCAGGTGGCAGGGGCACATGTGCTAGGACCAATCCCCCTGCAGAAAGAGGAGGAAAAGCTGGCAGCACTGCGGTGGGAGGCAGGAGAGGATCGGTGTCTGCAATAAGACAGCACAGCCAGCCCTCCTGTTCAGCAAGTCCTTGCCCCCCCCATTGAACTGATGGTGCCCGGGCCCAGTATAGGAAAGCTGGCTGTACTGCCTCATCAGCGGCCCTGGTGCTAACCACTAGGCACTTCCATTTATAAAGTGACAGTTGGAATTTCATAGGTCCCTATGGGCAGTACGGATTTTTTTTCCCCTTTCTTCATACGGAGGCCTAATGTTCGGAGATGAGGAATATTTCCAGCTACAGTCACATTCATTGCTTGTAAACCACTCAATCTGGGTAACAGGAGCTCAGGATTCTGCTAGCCTAACAGCTCTCTTGTCACGAGTATCACTTTACCATGTATCCTGTCCCAGAATCCCTTGCATGGAAAAATGAAAAATCAAAACACCAGCTAAGCATAATTCCCGTCTCTGTAACAGGGTCATCATCTTGTAATAGTCACACCGATAACTGCGCTGTAAATGATTTAAAGTGCACGTGGGATTGCTAGCTAACCATTGCTATTCAAGCACAAACATCAGTAACTCATCTCCAATTGACTAGAAACCGGTTCCCAAATTAATCACCATTGAGATCTAACTAATGATGCGAGGACACGTCTCGGCGGCAAGGCAATGCGGTCGTGGACGGACAAATGTTTTGCTGCTCGTCATTTTTAACGAGTCACTCTCTGTCCAGCCTTAATGTTATATAGACACCAAGATAAAACGCGGCCAAGAAACTGACTTTTATATCAAGTGAGGAGAAAAATACTAATCTTATTTGGCACACTGGAGAACTCTCACACAATGGTACTTTTCGACAATAAAACTCCAACTTGGCTACGGCCAGAAGAAGACATGATATATACAGGTAACGCGCCACACGCTGAGAAAAAGTTTTATCTCAAGATTTGAAGAGAGTCCTAGAAGCTCCACAAGACTTTTAACAGCTTGTCCTTCTCACCTTATAAAACTTCACACGGTCCTAAATATGCTTGTACAAATCCCACATGACACACTTATCTCGAGATAAGAAAAATGCTTCCCAAAGCTGTCACCATATTCTCAGCACGAAGCAGATCATTAGACAACACACTTAACCATGTCTAGGGAAACCCAAGAAGTCTGCTGCCACGTAAGGCGACTCAGCAGGACCATCGAGATGAAGCTCATTTTCTTTTCTTTTTTTGGCTTGTGAAGCTTTTTCAGCAGAACTGCCCATGTCTTAATTTGGCCATACATGGTTTAGTTCAGCCTTCCTCAACCTTTTCAACTCAAAGGAACCCTTGAAATAACTTTCCAGTCTCAGGGATCCCCTAACAATTACTATATTAAGATACATTAGTCGGATGGTCAGTGAGAAGAAAGCTTCTTGTACTTGTGGTCATTGGAAAGAATGACCCCCTTACAGAAAACGACGGTGTCAGTGGGAACTTATCTGAGAGGCAGAAATTGCCCATTGCTCAAGGAACCCTTAGGAACCCTGGTTGAGAATGGCTGGTACAGAGCAAAGCTGGACCTGGATCTATGAAGACACCATCAATGACAGGTAAACCATTCACATCTCAAGGAACCCCCAACAACCTCTGGAGGAACCCTAGTTGAGAATGGCGGGTATAGAACAATGCTGAACCTGGATCTATGAAGGCACTATCAATGGGAGGTCAATCATCCACAGCTCAAGGAACCCCTAACAACCTCTGGAGGGACCCTAGTTGAGAATGGCAGGTAGAGCAATGCTAAAATTGGATCTATGAAGGCTTTTTTTTGTCGCAGCCAATCGCGCCCCCTCCCCCCTTTAAGCTGCACCAGGCAGTGCACAGCGTTTTACATGCTGCGGCCCTGATGCTTTACACCTGCGGCATAGTTGACCTGACATGTAGCGATCAGCAGGTGACAAGCCACTGCAGAGCATCTGTTAGTAAAAATGGGGTTAAATGCCTGTTTTAAATGGGGTTAAAACAGGCAGCCAGGAGTTGTTGCATCACTTCCTCACCGCCTGTCATTAGCCTCTGAAGCGCAATCTGAATGCTGATCGAGCTTCAGAGGGAAGGAAGAGTTTGACGCATGTCTAAATCTATTCTAAGGCAGGACATAGATTATAATGCAACCCTAACGGGTTGCAGGAAAGAAAATCACCCAATTCCCCCATCAACACAGTCATTGTTGATGGGAGAGTCTCTCCCGCGGAGCCATTGTGTTCTCCTGGCAGGGGGCGCAGGGAGTTGTCCCTGCCAGGTGAACACAATGATTATTGCTAGCGTCCATAGCCACTGGCAATAACTGCATGCTAGAAATCTGGCATGCTGGTTGTGCCAAGGTCGATCAATGGATCAACTTGTGTACAATCAGCCTGCCCATAGATGGATCAGCAAGGAGCGGCCAAGATTCTTAACCTCTATGGCTGGCTTAAAATGGCTTTTCCATATGCATGGTTCGGCCACAGTCTCTTCCAGCTTGGACATTGCATTGTTGGCCTTGGCAGACCCGGCATTTAAGCAACTTGTCCAGGGGGACGAAAATTCCGTAGTCGACAACCTTACTGATGTTGCTTCCAATCAGCTAATGAACCATGTGTGAGCATCTTGTTATAGATATGTGAGCAGTAACTTACCGTAATTCATGGTATTTCAAGGCTTTATATGCTTTAATCAATCTCATGCCCCGTACACACGATCGGACATTGATCGGACATTGATCGGACATTCCGACAAAAAAATCCTAGGATTTTTTCCGACGGATGTTGGCTCAAACTTGTCTTGCATACACACGGTCACACAAAGCTGTCGGAGAATCCGATCATTCTGAATGCGGTGACGTAAAACACATATGTCGGGACTATAAACGGGGCAGTAGCCAATAGCTTTCATCTCTTTATTTATTCTGAGCATGCGTGGCACTTTGTCCGTCGGATTTATGTACACACGATCGGAATTTCCGACAACGGATTTTGTTGTCGGAAAATTTTATAGCCTGCTCTCAAACTTTGTGTGTTGGAAAATCCGATGGAAAATGTGTGATGGAGCCCACACACGGTCGGAATTTCCGACAACAAGGTCCTATCACACATTTTCCGTCGGAAAATCCAACCGTGTGTACGGGGCATTAGAGTTATGTATCCACTATCGTTCCTAGTTAAGGTGGGAACCCTTCTATTCTCGGCTCGTAGGGGGGAGGTGGTCTGTCCACATGGACCGAACATCCGGCACAGGGGAGGAATCCCAAATGTCATAATATGTTGATGTATCTCACTGCTTTTTATCATTGCTCTCCTTGAACCATGAATGACGATCCTTTTTTTTTGTTCCTCTCCTTTCCTTTTTTTTTCTTCTCTATTTTTGTTGCAATGCCAAAAATGTTAAACTGAATAAAGATTAAATGTATAAAAGATGTAAACCAGCATTTAACCCTGGCAGTGTGCAGCAGTCCCACTTCAAGGCAGGAATTTTGCTTTCCCTGGAGTTAAGCTTTAGAAAAGCACTTGCTATTGCTTCATTCTCCGAACCCAGAAGATTTATGAAAGTGAGTGAAATTTTGACATTCCATAAATTTATAGCAGCCTGACCTCTGTGGGATTATTAGTAAAAACTTAACCTCTGGTGCTTTGCACACTATGATGTAAGCCCGGCAAATATCTTGATGCAATGAACTGCCCCCATCTGTGAAGCTCAGGGCAATGGAGCAGTTACAACTCAACTGCAATAATTGGCTGTTAATGGGACCAATTATTTGACCAGGTGTATACACAGCCCTCTGTGTTAGCACAGGAAACAAACCGAGTTTGGGTTGTGTGCATGCAGTGTACACAGGTGTTAGAACCTAAGAAATGCACACAGAGGAACCCACCGCCAATTACCCATCCAGCTAAATGTAGCCGTCTGCTGAAAGAAGGGTCTACAGCACGCTGACCACAATAAATTCCTCATTTATCCCTTAACCAAACTCTTGGCAGCCGAACCCAGCCTGCGGTGGTTACCCTTTGCCTGTACATTATGCCCCTTATCGAAATCTGTGAGAACCTCACAACAAACCAGCTTTTATGGAAGGGAAGTGTGTAAAAAGCTCCTGCATTCGCTATGACCTCTACAGCAATATCTGCATTCGTAGTCCTGACAGATAACCGAGGACCTGATTGATCTGTCCTTGCAATGCAAATTTACTCAAGCACCTAATCTCCCCCTTCTGAAGGCAGCCTCGTAGTGATTTCAAATCAGATTCCTGGGTGTTGGAAGGTCGCCTTATACCTTCCTATTGCAGGATTAACCTAGTCCTGGGATACTGAAGCAATAAAGGGAAATGTAGACATCAAAACACAATTGCTATATGAAAGGAGGATCAGCGTACACCGAACATCAACTCGTAATAACCGCTTTAGACTTAATTGCAGAGTAGCAATAAAATAAGCTCTTTAACTTTTATTACACCATGAATAGAAAAAAAAAGAACTGCCAATGTGATAGCGTGGGGGTTATGAATAATTTGTAGCATTATTATATCACACAGGGAGCTCGGCATTCATGCATCTTTCATAAGGCCTCAAGTACTGAACCAATCATGCTGTAAATTGACAGGTAATTTCCTCCCAATACAGGTCTGATAGTGGACCATTCTCCTAAATGAGGGGTCTCCAAACTACCACCTGTGGGTCAAACCGGCCCACTACAGGACTACATCCAAATGGGTTCAGGTTCCACCCACTGCGCTGTCCTACTTCGTGTCAGTTGGTTGCTTGTGGTTATCACAAGGTAAGGGCGGACTACTCATAGGGAATCTGATGTAAGGGGGGCTCTGATGTATGGGGGGAGGACTCTTAAGGCTGACTGATGTGATGGGAACCCTGATGTAGGTGGATTCTGATGGGGACCCCGATGTAAGTGGGAGACTCCGATTCAAGAGGGGGGACCCTGCTGGGAGCCTTGATGGAGACCCTAATGTAAGGGGGGACTTTAATGGGCACTTTGATGCAACAGGGATCCTGATGTAAGGGGGTGGGGGAGACTCCCAAGACAGACTATGCTGTAAGTGGGGACTCCTAAGGTGGACTCTGATGTAAGGGGGGCTATGATGTAAGGGGGGCTATGATGTAAGGGGGGCTATGATGAGCACCCTGATGTAAGTGGAATTTGATGGGAACCCTGATGTAAATTGGGAACTCTGAAGTGAGGCTGGACTGCTAGGATCCATGATGTAGGCCCTAATGTAAGGGGGTCCTTTAATGGAGACTGTCGTGAGGGGGGGACCCTTCCGAGAGCTATGATGGGGACCCTAATGTAAGCGGGAATTTTAATGAAAACTCTTGTAACAAGGACCCTGATGTAAGGGGGGACTTTTAAGATGATCTCTGATGTAAGGGGGGCTATGATGGGGACCCTGATGTAAGTAGGAGTCTGAAGCGAGGGGGGGCCCTGCTGGGAGCTTTGATGGGGACCCTAAAGTAGGGGAGGACTTTAATGGGGATTCTGATGTAACAGGGACTCCTAAGACAGACTATGATGTAAGTGGGGACTCCTAAGGTGGACTCTGATAGGAACCTTGATGTGGACCCTAATGTAAGGGGGGGCCTTTAATAAAGACTATGATGTAAGTGGGGACTCCTGAGGTCAACTTCGAGGTAAGGGGGGGCCTGATGGGAACTCTGATGTTAAGTGGACTCTGATGGGGACCTTAAAGCGAGGGGGAACCTTGATGTGGACCCTAATGTAAGGGGGGGCCTTTAATAAAGACTATGATGTAAGTGGGGACTCCTAAGGTCAACTTCGAGGTAAGGGGGAACCTTGATGGGGACCCTAATGTAAGGGGGGCCTTTAATAGGGACCATGGTGTAAGGGGAAATCCTAAGGTGGACTCTATAGTAAGGGAAGGCTCTGGTGGGAACATTTTTCACGTTTAGGAGTAATCTGCTGAAACTCATGCATTCAACGATCATTGCATACAATTTTTGTGAAACAAAAAGTTGCGTTTTCGCTGCATCGGCCACAAAATGAAAACATTCGGACAAAAACACGAAGCAATTGCTCGCAACATAATGACTTGGCTAGTAACCTGTCTTCCGAATGTTGGATTTATCTCTCCATCCATACTCCGGTGCACCAAGTACCTCACCCTACCATGTGCAACAACAACTCAAAAGAAGCAGAATCCAAGAGCCCTATGGGGTGCACGACCTCCAAAGAAAAATATTTTCACATCTGTGCTTCATCTGGGAATGTAGAGACGTGCTGTCAGTGGAGGATTTGAAAGGTGCTGGTTTCACCATTTGTGGAGGCCGCTCTATTTTTTCTGCACATCCCCCCTTCCCTGACAACACAAAGGGGATTTATCAGCCAACAAAGTCCCAACAAGACAGATCTGCATCTAACAACAACAACAAAGCTGAATCGGCGAAGCTTGGAGGTGTGCAGCAACCTCTAAAAAGCCCTTCAATAAATGACGGTTGTCCTAAACTTCATGGCTGTAGGGGGTCAGGCCATGTTCCCATCCTCTACTGTTTCAAACAACAAAAGTTAAGCTGGCCAGATCTTTGTAGATTTTTGAACATTCCTGCAAAAATTCAGTACATTCGATGACTTGTTGCATGTCGTTCAGAGGTACTTCAAAATTTCGTTTGCATCTAACCTTCGATTTTTTTAAAGGATGGACTTTCCAAACGAAAACCACATTCAGGCTCGGTTCACACTGCTGCGACCCCAAAGTCATGCGAGTTCCAGTGCGTCTTGATTGCGACTTCAATGTGACTGATGTTTTGAGACTGTGGCCAATCATAACAATACCGAGTGTCACACATATTATTGAACTTACAAAACCCTCTAAAGTCGCAGCGTGAAGCGGTCCTTCAGCCATTTTTTCATCTTTCCATCTATTAAATCTTCTGCTCTTGTTGTTTTAACTTTGGATAGTAAAACATTTTTTTTTTTTGCCAGTAAATACGTTATACAGCCCACTTCTTTTTTCTTGTCTGGTAAAAAGCCTAGGCTTATGACATCATGCACAGCTCTCTCACTCTTGGGAGGGGGGATGAGTCACAAGAGGGCCAATGAGATCTGCAGAGCTGGAGGTGTGCCTCTGTATGTCTGTGTAAATCCAGGAGGTGAACAGGCAGCAGCTGCCCACAATTAAAATGGCTGAAGCCAGACTCAGTGGAGGGAGATTTCTGCAGCATATTTGGCAAGTACAAAATCACAGTATATATAAAATAATATGCAAAGTGGTTGGAGGGAAGCTTCAGAATGGCAAAGATGTTTTTATTACAAATTATGTGAGCAGACTGCACACGCATGCGATTCGGACAGGAAATTGCACCACATTCCTGTTCAAAGCACATGCGATTCTTTGCGGTGCAATTTGAGCCCATTTATATTGTATGGGCTCAAATCGCACCGCAAAAGTTATCAGTTTCTAGAAGAGGATTGCGATTTTGACACCAGTGTGCAAAATCCTTAAAATGAGAATTCAAGAAGTCAGATTTGTTTTCCCCTTATATTTATTATTCTCCATAAATCTAATATTTGAACTGTGGAAGAGCTTCTCATTAATTAGCAGGATTATTCTTTCACCCAGAGTAACACTTGAATGATACAAGGAAAATCCATTAAAGCAGAGAATCTGAAGAGTAGTTAGGAAGGTAATCTGCATTAAACAGAAGTTATTCCTTCTACATATGGCTGGAGGTGATCAGAAGCATTTTTCAGTCTTTGAATTAAAAATTTTCTTTAAATAAAACAAACTGCTAACCTGAAGATCAGTCCATTGCGTTTTCATCTGTGGGGCAATGAAATCGCATATGAACCCCGTGCACACAGTACTGATGTTTTTAACACCGGATCTTCCTTATAGAAAGTTCCTGTGTTAAAAATACCAGCAAACGTTTGCGTCTAGACATCAAAGAAATTCTGGACAGCCGCTCTCCAAAAATATTTGCCTTTATTCAATAAGGTGTCATCCAAAATACAGGTCACAGCAAAATGGAACAAAGCTTACGCGTTTCGCACTACAAGGAGTGCTTAGTCATAGCTCATGACTAAGCACCCCTTGTAGCGCGAAACGCGTAAGCTTTGTTCCATTTTGCTGTGACCTGTATTTTGGATGACACCTTATTGAATAAAGGCAAATATTTTTGGAGAGCGGCTGTCCAGAATTTCTTTGATGTCTAACTGCAATAGCATTGCCAGCACCTGGACTTCTAGACTAAGGGAGATGCCTTTTAACTTGATCTGACCCACCTGGAGCGGTGATACTCTCTCTCTACTTGGATTCCTAAACGTTTGCGTCTACACGTGTAAAACGTCCATAAACATATAAGCACATTCAATTCTTCTAGCTCCCAGAATGATCTTCTGCATAAAAATAATCAATATTAAATTCTAATATTCAAATGATCATTTTGGCACATTTTCCTTTTTTTCCTTTCTAGGGGGTGTTACTTGCGCACGTACGCATGTATATGCAAGTTTGCATATAAAATATGGATCGGCAAGTTTTTGTTTGTTTTTTCACTTTTTTACCGAACTACAGTGCTATTTAACTAACAAACATTCACGTGGCTATGTGCTCACACCCATAGAAAGCAATGAGCTGCATTCGAATCATTAGAAAAAAAAAAAAAATTAAAAATACCTGAAAGCTGAAAAAGTCGCGTTTTTGTCGCTCACGTACCAGGGCCCACATATGGCAGTAGACAGATTAAACTTTTTTTTGCTTTTCTGATTTTTAAGCAGGGATTTAAGATTAGATGATCAGTTTTAATTTAAAAAATGCATCTTGCATGCCTTGCTAGCTCTGTAATCAAATCAATAAAAATAATAATAAAAATGTAATATAAAATTATTGTTATTTTTTCATTATTATTTTTGATTGATTACAGCTAGCAAGGCATGCAATAGGCATTTCTAAGAAAACTGATCTAATTTTCAACCACTATTTAAAAACAGAGAACAAAAACAGTCATTTTAAAAAAAGTACAATATATATATGTATATACACACACACACACATAATATATATATATATATATATATATATACATACATACATACATATATACATACACACACACACATATACATACATACATACACACACATACACACTTTTTTTTAAAAAATAACTTTTTTTTTGTTCTCTGTTTTTAAATAGTGGTTGAAAATTAGATCATCAATTTTATTAGAAATGCCTATTGCATGCCTTGCTAGTTGTAATCAATCAATAAAAATAATAATGACAATATTTTCTTTATTTCTTTTCTTTATTCTGTTTTTAAACAGGGGTTGAAGATTAGATCATCAGTTTTATAAAAATAATAATGTAATAATAATAAAAAAAGTAATCTAATAAAAATAAATTCTGTTTTTTAAAATTTATTATTACATTATTATTTTTATAAAACTCCTGATCTAATCCTCAACCTGTTTAAACAAAGAAAAAAAGTTATTATTAAAACACAAATTATTATATATATATATATATATATATATATATATATATACACATACACACACACACACACACACACACACATTAGGATAGAGAGAGTGTATATATTCATATAAATAGTATTATTTGTTATAGTAATAAAATAAACCCTTCTGGGAAAGCACTTTTTCCCTTTATAAATCCAGGCTGATCTGCTTTCTGCAAGCATGTTTCAGTTTGCTCCAAAAAGTTACAAAGAATCGGTAACAAAGGTCTGTTACAAAGTAATAATCTTCCAGGTAAATACCCCCAGAGGTCCTGTACACACATATTGGGCTTCTGATCAGACAATTACAAATCTCAGCAGAGTGTTCCCTAAGTTTTCAGCAACTCGACATCTTTGCAAAGAACAAAACCCCCAGTGTGGAGCCGTGCCCTCCTCCCCCAACAAAAACAAGGCTGGCAGGAATTCGCAGGCAAGGCTCAACCCAGCAAAACACTGGGAATCATTAGAAACAGATGCCTATTTCTGGCCTGATTCTATAGGTTCTACAGCCCTACCTTGAAAAGCAATAAAGGCGGCATTGCAATGCTGTGCGTCTGTTTACTACTAAAGTCTAAGGGTCACCATACACATTACAATCTGACCGTACAATCTTTATACACTCAACTTTAGATTTAGCAAATCAATGTTAAAAGAAGACCTACCTAATCTGTCCAATTCATTTCCATCCACTTGGGGAGGTCATAAGGCTGCGTTCACACCTGCGCTTTTCCTAAACCCACGACAAAACACACAAAATAGTGCGTTTTGCAGTACGTTTCAGAAATGCACTGCAATCGTGAGTCAAGCTTGCAGTGCCATTTATTGTTGGCACCCTAAGCGCAGGTCGCAGAAGCGTGTTTTGCCGCATGACAAACATGCCAAGATGTGCAACTAAAAAACGCTCAACGCTCCGCTACCAAAAAAGTTCTGGAGCTACTTTGAGATGTTTGTTGCACTGGAATAGCTCATTTAAGTGAATGTGCTGCCCTAAGCACAACATGCCTGCGTAAAAACGTGCAACAAAAAACGCGTGCTATGCTCAGGTGTGAATGGGGCCTAATACATAGTTGTCGACAGATCTGAAGGCGATTGTACAATCAGATTATAATGTGTGTGGTTAGCGTAGGAACCTGACAATGGTGGGAAGGTATTTCCTTCCAGACTTTACTCCAAGATCCGCATAAACCTCATTAGAACACATAGACGCTACATTGCAGAGCTGCCCTGCTCCGGACTTCAAGGGCTTCATACAGGCCAGACATACTTGTGCTTCGTGAACTAAACCTGAATGCGTGGTGTGCCCAATCCATACATTATAAAAGCTCGATTACACCGAAAGGTCTCATTGATGCAACTGTGTGATTGCTGGAGAATCTAAAACACAAGGTTCCAATTTCCGCGGTTTGTGTAGTAAATTGTATTGATTTGACTTTCACCAATCACAGTGGGATTTACACAATACTCAATTCACACAACTGTCTGAACTGTAAGATACACAATACAATGATGTAGAGCAGGGGTCTCCAAACTTTCCAAAGAAAGGGCAAGTTTACTGTCCTTTAGACTTTAAGGGGGATGGACTGTGACCAGAGGGAGTAAACAATGCCCCACCTTTGGTATTAGGGGGAAAAATAGTTGGGGTCAGTGGAAGAAACGATGCCTCAACGTTGGCGTCAGTGGAAGAAACGATGCCTCAACGTTGGCGTCAGTGGAAGAAACGATGCCTCAACGTTGGCGTCAGTGGAAGAAACGATGCCTCAACGTTGGCGTCAGTGGAAGAAACGATGCCTCAACGTTGGCGTCAGTGGAAGAAACGATGCCTCAACGTTGGCGTCAGTGGAAGAAACGATGCCCCAACGTTGGGGTCCGTGGAAGAAACGATGCCCCAACGTTGGGGTCCGTGGAAGAAACGATGCCCCAACGTTGGGGTCCGTGGAAGAAACGATGCCCCAACGTTGGGGTCCGTGGAAGAAACGATGCCCCAACGTTGGGGTCCGTGGAAGAAACGATGCCCCAACGTTGGGGTCCGTGGAAGAAACGATGCCCCAACGTTGGGGTCCGTGGAAGAAACGATGCCCCAACGTTGGGGTCCGTGGAAGAAACGATGCCCCAACGTTGGGGTCCGTGGAAGAAACGATGCCCCAACGTTGGGGTCCGTGGAAGAAACGATGCCCCAACGTTGGGGTCCGTGGAAGAAACAATGCCCCAACGTTGGGGTCCGTGGAAGAAACAATGCCCCAACGTTGGGGTCCGTGGAAGAAACAATGCCCCAACGTTGGGGTCCGTGGAAGAAACTATGCCCCAACGTTGGGGTCCGTGGAAGAAACTATGCCCCAACGTTGGGGTCCGTGGAAGAAACTATGCCCCAACGTTGGGGTCCGTGGAAGAAACTATGCCCCAACGTTGGGGTCCGTGGAAGAAACAATGCCCCAATGTTGGGGTCCGTGGAAGAAACAATGCCCCAACGTTGGGGTCAGTGGAAGAAACGATGCCCCAACGTTGGCGTCAGTGGAAGAAACGATGCCACAACATTGGGGGTCTGTGGAAGAAACAATGCCCCAAGGATGGGGTCAGTGGGAGAAATGATGCCCCAATGTTGGGGTCAGTGGGAGGAATAATGCCTCAAGAGCCAGATACAGGCAAGTAAAGGGCTGCATCTGGAAACCACTGATTTAAAGCATCCATGCAATAATAGCAATGACACCAGACTGTTGGATTTAGTTATATATAGCATGCATGATCTATCAGCAATGTCACCGGACTGTTGGATATATCAGTTGTGTATAGCATGCATGGTTTAATAGCAATATCACGGACTGTTGGATATAATTTAGGTTTTCCAAGCATGCTTTAATAGCAATGCCACAGGACTGTTGGATTTTGGTTTATACAGAGAATTCTTCAATAGCAATGCAACTGGTCTGTTGGATTTAATGGTTATATACAGCATGCATGCTCCAATAACAATGTCCCTGGATTGTTAGATAGAGGTTTATAAATGGCATTCTTCAATAGCAATACCACTGGGCTGTTGGATATAAATTATGTATAGCATGCATCCTTCAATAGCAATGCAACCAAACTTTTGGATATAAGTTTATATATACTATCCTTCAATAGCAATGCATCAGAACCAAACATGGAACCAGAAGGCATGCTTTAATAGCAATACCACCAGACTGTTGGGTAGAAGTTTATATATGGCATCCTTTAATAGCAATACCACCTGTCTGTTGGATATAATTATGTATAGCATGCATGCACCAAGAACAATGCATGCACACTTTTGAATTTAAGTTCATACAGAACATTTTTCAATAGCAATGCCTCAAAACAGTTGGATAAAATGTATGTATAGCATGCATGCTTCAATAGCAATGCAACCAAACTTTTGGATATAACTTTATATATATAGCATCCTTCAATAGCAATGCAACAGCACTGTTTATATATAGAATGTTTTAAAAGCAATGCCACCAGACTGTTGGATATACTGGTTATGCATAGCATGCATGCTCTAATAGCAATGCAAAAAAAAAAAAAAAACTTTAGGGATAGCATGCATGCTTTAATAGCAATGCCATTTGACTGTTGGATATACTTCTGTATAGCAAGCATAAAGTTTATATGCAGCATCCTTCGATAGTAGTGCAACTGAATTATTGATATATAGCAAGCTTTGATAGCAATGCTGGTAAAGACTGTTGAATATATTGGTTATGTATAGCATGCATGCTCCAAAAGCAATGCCACTGGACTGTTGCATTTAATATATTATTATTATTATTATTATAATACACAATTTATATAGCAACATCCGTTTATGCAGCGCTTTACAATGTAGAAAAGCAAAATCCTTCAATAGCAGTAACACCGAACTATTGGATATAATCATTACGTTTAATATGTGTGGTTCAATAGCAATGCTACTGGGCTGGATATAAAAGTTTATGTAGACTACGTAGAGGGTTCTTTACTGTAGGAGCGGCAAGGATGTGGAATTCCCTACCACAGGCGGTGGTCTCAGCGGGGAGCATCGATAGTTTCAAGAAACTATTAGATAAGCACCTGAACGACCACAACATACAGGGATATACAATGTAATACTGACACATAATCACACATAGGTTGGACTTGATGGACTTGTGTCTTTTTTCAACCTCACCTACTATGTAACTATTTAACATGTATCCTTTCAACTTCCATAGCAATGGGCTGTTGATGAATAGGCTCCAATAGCATTACAATTGGACTGTTGATGAATGTTCCAATAGCACTGCCCCCGGACTGTTGGGTATATGTTAATATATAACATGCATTCTTCCATAGCAATGCCTTTGGACTGTTGATGAATAGGCTTCTAATAGCATTACAATTGGACTGTTAATGAATGCTTCAATAGAATTGTCCCCGGAATGTTGGATATAAGTTTAATTAAAGCATGCATCTTCCATCATAGCAATGGCTCTGGAGGGTTGCATTTAATATATAGCATGATCCTTCAATAGCAGTAACACTGAACTATAGGATTTATTCATTAAGTTTAATATGTGCGGTTCAATAGCAATGCTACTGGGCTGGATATAAGTTTATGTAGAACATGTATTATTCCATAGCAATGGGCTGTTGATGAATAGGCTCCAATAGCATTACAATTGGACTGTTGATGAAAGTTCCAATAGCATTGCCCCCGGACTGTTGGATATAAAATATTATATATATATATATATATATATATATATATATATACACATACACATACACATATACATACACACACATATCCTTCCATAGCAATGCCTTTAGAATGTTGATGTATAGGCTCCAATAACATTACTATTGGGCTGTTGATTTATGCTCCAATAGCATTGCCCCCCCGGACTGTTGGATATAAGTTTACGGATATCATCCAAGCTCCAATAGCAATGCCACCAAATTCCTCCCATTTCATACACTTGTCCGCCAATGTTTTGGCAAACACAATAACCGGTTGTATAAAAGCATCGTTGTGCAATAAGCATGTAATCCACCAGTGTGTGGGCCAACTTTATCACCATAACCAGCAAAGATCTCCCTTACCTGTGTGCAATGAACACAAGAAGACGGTGAGGATTTTGAAGAGTCCCAGGGCTTTGGGTCCTGCCCCTCTCCCCATACCCATCCATCCAGCTCGGGCTTTAACCACAATCCTCGCCCTGGACAAACAGAAAGGAGAGAATGGATCACACTCCAAGCAAGAGATCAACTTTGTGCAAAGCTCCCCCGGCCAGCAAGTACTGCAATGAAAGATTACCCTGTGCTCTCCCCCCCCCCCCCCCAACCTCCTCCTCCTCCTCCTCCTCCTCCTCCTCCTCCCAGCACAACACAAGAGCTATCAATCACCTCTGCTGCCTTCCAATGCCTGGCCAGCGACTCCTTCCTTCCCAGCCCCCATCCGTGTGTGATCTCAGTGCAATCCACCCACTGCTGGGCTCTTGTTACACAGCAGGAGGAGCGAGGCACAGATTCCTCCTCACACCTCCAGCAACTGAGAAAACACTCAGGCTTGCACACAGCCCAATAAGTAAAACCCCTGAAGGGAAAATAAACACAGGCTGTACCTATCCGGGGAGGGTTGTCACCAGATGTCACACTCTCCGAGAAGGGAAAAATGTGTGACCTTTACATGTAACAATTAACACAAGGAGGCCTTCTCCGTCTCTACACAAAGTTACCAACAAAAAAAAAAAAAAAGAAGAACAACACATGTATGTATGTATGTATGTATGTATGTATGTATGTATGGTGGGCGATCGGCTACGATAAAACAAATCGCTCATTTTTATTTTTCCATTAATAAGTAGCATTACTCAGCCAAAAGATGTCAGGAACCTGCTTTCCCCATTAGTGCTCCCAACTTCCATTACACCTCTCTACTGGCCCTGCCTGGAGCTGGACGTGGGATTTCATTTTAACCACTTAAGGACTGGAAGATTTGCCCCCCCCCCCTTAATGACCAGGCCATTTTTGGGCGATTAACTGACAATTGCGCGGTCGTGTGACGTTGCACCCAAACAAAATTGACGTCCTTTTTTTCCCCCCAGAAATAATAGAGCTTTCTTTTGGAGTTATTTGCTCACCTCTGCGTTTTTTTTTTTTTTGCGGTATAAACAAAAAAAGAAGAGCGATAATTAAAAAAAATAAAATTAAAAAAAAATAATATTTTTTACTTTTTGCTATAATAAATATCCAAAAAAAAAAAAAAAAAAACCAAACAAATTTCATCAGTTTTGGCCAATATGTTTTCTTCTACATATTTTTAGTAAAAAAAGAAAAATAAAAAAATCGCAAAAAGCGTATATTGATTGGTTTGCACAAAAGTTAGAGTCTACGAAATATGGCATAGATTTATGGCGTTTTTATTTATTTTTTTTTTACTAGTAATTGCAGCGATCTGTGTTTTTTTTTAGCGGGACTGCAACATTGCGGCGGACAGTTCGGACAATTCTGACACTTTTTTGGGACCAGTGACATTTATACAGCGATTAGAGCTATAAATAGCCACCGGTTACTGTATAAATGTCACTGTCGGGGAAGGGGTGAACACTAGGGGGCGATCAAGAGGTTCCCTAAGGAGGTGTTTAACTGTGGGGGTTGGTGTGGTGGGAATATATAGACAGGGAATAGAGAGAGATCGCTTTTCCTGATTACTAGGAACAGCAGATCTCTCTCTACTTCCCTGACAGAACGAGGATCTGTCTGTTTACATTAACGATGAGCTCAGGCGTGTTCGCAACTGCACGTGCCCGCCAGGAAGTCGGCACTGCACAGCGCTTATCACAGGCAATGAGACATTTCCCGATCCGTGGACGCAGAAATCGGAGGAAATGTCTCACTGCCTGTGATAAGCGAAGTGCAGTGCTGACTTCCTGGCGGGCACGTGCGGTTGCGAACACGCCTGAGCTCATCTTTAGTTTACATTGACAGATCCCCGTTCTGTCTCTCTCAGGAGCGATCGCAGGCCACCGGTGGACATCGCGGGCGCCGGCCAAGCAGATCGGCTCCAACGTCACACACCCCCTCTATACCCCTTAAAAGCGGCCGACGTACAGCTACGGCGATTCGCGCAGGGGGGAGCCAACCTGCCACCGTATGATGACAGCGGCTGGTCGGCAAGTAGTTCTCTTCTAATTGTATGTTTCCTACATAATGATACTTTCGCAACATGGTAATTACCAATCCAGATGCAAAGGAAAAAGTACCTAAGGCCACATGCACTCGGGTACCTGATACCACTCAACGGTAGGCCACATAAACACGGGTACACGAGCCCGCTCAACGTAAGGCCATTGGAATACAACACCTGAACCTGCTCAACATGGGGGTCACATGCACATGGGTACCCAAGCCCACTCAACGTAAGGCCACATGGGTACACAAGCCCACTCAACGTAAGGCCATTGGAACACAACACCTGAACCTGCTCAACATGGGGGTCACATGTACATGGGTACCCAAGCCCACTCAACTTAAGGCCACTAGCACACGGGCACCTGAGCTTGCTCAACATAAGAGAATATGCACATGGGCACCTGAGCCCGCTCAATGCAAGACCACTAGTACATGGGTACCTGAGCCCACTCAACCTAAGGCCACATGCACACCAGGTACCTGAGCCTATTTATTGTAAGACCACTGGCACACAACACATGAGTTTGCTCAAAATAAGACCATATGCACATGGGTACCTGAGCCCGCTTAATGTAAGGCCACTGGCACACGACACCTGAACCCACTCAACTTAAGGTCACATGCACACAGGGTACCTGAGCCCGCTCCTCGTAAGGCCAATGGCACACAACACCTGAGCCCATTCAACGTAAAGCCACATGCACACCGGCAATGGAGCTCACGCGAAGTAAGGTCACCAGTACACGGGGGCACCTGAGCCTGCTCAACCTAAGGCCATATGCACATGGGTACTAGAGCACTAGAGCCTGTACGATGCAAGGACCCTTTACAGATAAGAAGAAAATTGTTACCTTGCATTAAGGGGCATTTAAAGCGGTATTAGACCCCAAACCAAAAAAATATAATATATTGCAGCTTACCAATCATTAGATGTGGTGGCTGCATTAGTTTTCTTTTTTGTAACTCTCCCCCCCTCTGTTTTCACCAGGTGATCTGGCCAGTAACACACCTCCTGTATTCAAGCGCTCCCACTCAGGATGAAGGAGCGCAGTGGGCACCTTTGGACAGCAGCATTGTCAGTCTGGGGGGGAGGGGAGTATTGAACGGACAAGCAGATTTAGACACACTAACAAACTCCAGCTCACACAAAGCAGTTACAACAGTTTCTTCCTTTTGGGATAAAAGTTTTACATAAATAAATAAAAAATATGATCATTGTAAGCACCCGTGTCAGTAATGAATGGTTTGTCTCAACCCCCTAACTGCTAGATTTGCTGGGCAGGTTGCCCTTTTGAAAAACAGACCTACCGGCCAGATCACCAGATATAAAAAGAAAAAAAAAAGGTTAAAAAAAGAAAACAAATGCAGCCACCACATCTAAGAATTGGTAAGCTGCAATATAATAAATCTTTGCTTTTGGGTTTAATACCACTTTAATGCCAGGCAGTAGGATAATAATACGCCTGGTTTTGATAGCATGTTGGAAGACAAGATCTTATTGTTGGGACTGAAAGCTTTTTTTTTTTTTTTTAAGTTTTTGGACAGCTTTTGGAGTGGAACGGAATTAAAACATCTGTCAGGATTTTATTGCTTTCTGTGTGAGATCCATCCTCTCTACCTCTGCTTACTGTTATCATCGAAAGTGAAAGAAAAAAAAAAAAAAAAAAAAAATCAAATTTTGGGTTGTCACCAGAATAGGAATAGAGAGGAAATCTTCCAATGGGGACACTAGTTCTGGTGACAGCCAGAGATTTCTCTTCCCTTCCTGTCCCATAGTCAAAACAGGAAATTCCTTTAAATGGGACACAGATAAACCTGACAGGGGTTATAACCCTCCCTTAACCTATCCAAAATATAAAAAAAATCCTTAAATCTTAAGTCTGTATATGCAGTAAAGCATGCCTGTTATACTCACTGTGGAACCTAAAGGGGTTAATCCTCCGCATGGTGTAAAAAAGGCTGTTTGATCCTGTCTTCTCTGATTCTCCCCTTCTTCCACCGTCCCCAACATATTTCCTGATAGTACAGAGCCTTGGGGACACTCTGCACATGCTCAGTTTGTTGTGTATTGCTAGATAGCTTTTTTTTTTTTTCTTGGGAGGTTGCATGTGATCAGCACAGGGCCAATCAGCACTGTCCAGACAAAGGGTCAGGGGTCCTTCAGCCTCATAGGACAGTCAGAGGAGAATGAAAACTCCTCCTGCAAGCTTTAACTAGACACTGATAGAAGTCACAAGACTGCTATATACTGCTGATGAGAAAAGGTATTTAACCATTTATATTTACTAAAATAATTGCATTTCCATGTTCTGTGTACCGTGGGAGACCAGATATAGCGAATGCAGACTGCTGGGTTTAGTTATACTTTAAAGTGTTACTAAACCCCGCGTACCCTGCATTCATCATATTTGGTCTCCTACAGTACACAGAACATGGAAATGCAAATATTTTAGTAAATATAAACTTCTAAATAACTTTTCTCATCAGCAGTATATAGCAGTCTTGTGACTTCTATTTGTGTCTGGTTAAAGCTTGTAGGAGTTTTCATTCTCCTCTGACTGTCCTATGAGGCCGCAGGACCCTCTGTCTGGACAGGCCGATTGGTCCTGTGCCGATTACATGCACCCTCCCCCAAAAAAAAAGAACTCACTCTAGCAATACACAAACTGAGCATGTGCAGCTTGCCCCCAAGGCTCTGTCTTACCAGGAGATGAATTGGGGACAGTAGAAGAAGGCAGATCAGAGCAGACAGGATCAAACAGCCTTTTTACACAATGCAGAAGGTTACCCCCTTAGGTTCCACAGTGAGTATAACAAGCATGCTTTACTGCATATACAGACTGATTTTACTATTGTGGGTTTAGTAACACTTTAAAGTCAACTGTAATGAGTGATAAAACTGTCCTTTGTCTCAAATTGTCTGAGCAAAAACCTGTCTTATAAACCCCATTAATGAAGCCTATAGAGAACATTGGCACAAAACAGCAGCTATCTGCCAAAACAACCAATCACCTTGCATCTTTCCTGCTCACAGATTCAGATCTAACATGGTTCACATCCTTCCTACAAAAATCGCTCACAGACAGTAAAACTAGGAGCCTTCACATCTGAAACTCGCACAATTTCTTATGCAGTCCCTCAAGGTTCACTCTGATCACCAGTGCTCTTCATCTACATCCGTCCACTCCTCAAAATCATTAGAAAATCGGACCTCTGCTTCCACTCATATGCTGATGACACCCAACTCTACTTTCGTATCACCGGTCAAAAAGACCACTACCAGCGACTAGAAAAAAGCCTCACATTGATAGACGACTGGATGACCACTAGCTCCCTCAAATGCAACGGATCCAAAACAGAGCTTCTTCTCCTCCTCCACGCAAACCGTAATACAAAAAACTAAGACCCCTTGGACACCACCCACCATCCTTTGACAGACATCTCCCCAAGCACCAAAGCCAACAGTCTCGGAGTCATCTTTGACTCAGAAATGTCAATGGATGCACAAATAGGATCGGTAGTCAGTGGATCTCACCATCTCCTTCGCCTACTACGAAGACTCATCCCCTTCATTCCAGAAGAAGACAAAGCAGCAGTAGTTGGAACAATCATCAATTCCCGGCTCGATTACGCGAACTCCCTCTACATAGGACTACCTAAATACCAGATTGCACTCCTACAAGTCATCCAAAACACTGCAGCAAGACTGGTAACAGGAAAAAAACCCTGGGAATCCATCTCCCCATCCCTGAGGAGCCTACATTGGCTAACCGTAAAGAATAAGATCACTTTCAAGACCCTCTGCCTCACCCACAAATGCACTCAAGGAAACGCTCCACAATATCTATGCGAGAAAATAAAACACTACACACCCAATCGCAGTCTTCGATCAACTAACCAAAACCTCCTCCTCATTCCCAAGTCCCGCTACAAATCAAAGGGAGAATGAAGATTCACAGTCCAAGGACCAAGGCTATGGAACGCTCTACCCGCCAACATCTGCATGGAAGAAAACCATCGGGCCTTCAGAAAAAAAACTCAAGACCCATCTCTTCTAAGAAACAGGACTAACAGCACGGATCAAGCACCTTGAGGCAATTCAGTTCGCATTTGCAGCGCTATACAAATCATTCATTCTTGGAACAATGCTTCTGATTGGTTCAGCTTCTCTCTTTTGCATCAGTTTTCTTTGCAGGACCTTATTCTGAATGCCGTACGTCTCAGCATACATGCGTCCAAAAGAGCCGTTTACGAAAAGTCAGTCCTGCAAAATTCGAAGACGGAAGTCATACGTTATTTTAATATTTATCCGTCCTCATAGAATAATATCCTACATGTACACAAGGATATTTGCATAAGATTCCGTCAACCATAAGGAACACGTCGTGCAAGTTCCAGAGGCGAAATGTTTGAGTTTGTGGTCTTAACAGAAACATGAATGCAAGGCACTAAATATCCTTTTAACTCTTTCTAGAGCAGCACATCAAGTCAAAAAAGGAAATGACTTAAAAAGGAGAAGTCCACCTTTTGCGCAAAAAAAAAAAAGTATATATATATATATATATATATATATATATATATATATATATATATATATATATATATGCATCCACATTGCAAAAAGCAATGAAAAAATATTTTTATTTTGCATTCGAGCCTGCAAAGCATTGCAACCGCGATCCATGGATTGCAGGTGCCATTCTCTGGCTCCTGCAGACTATTCCTCCTGCTCAAGTAGGTATTGAGGTTTGGACCTTCAGCTATGGAGATAGTAATACTGCTGCCCAAGCCTTTAGCATTCTTTGGGAATCTTAAAGTACAAAGGGATCTATCTATCTATCTATATATATATATATACACACATACATACACACACACACACACACACACACACACACACACACACACACACACACACACACAGGGATAGATAGATATATATCTATATATCTGAGAGAGAGATTATCTGTATATATTGTTTCCTTCTTTTCTCTTACAGGTTGCTATTGGTTTAATGCACCGCAAAGGTTCACCAGCAACTGCAGAAATATTGGCTATTTTTGGCAGGCTGTGCATGCACTGCCTGCAGCATACACTATTACTAAAAGTATTGGGACGCCTGCCTTTACACACAAACTTTAATGGCATCCCAGTCTTAGTCTGTAGGGTTCAATATGGAGTTGGCCCACCCTTTGTAGCTATAACAGCTTCAACTCTTTTGGGAAGGCTGTCCACAAGGTTTAGGAGTGTGTCTATGGGAATGTTTGACCATTCTTCCAGAAGCGCATTTGTGAGGTCAGGTATTGTTGTAGGATGAGGCCTGGCTCGCAGTCTACACTCCAATTCATCCCATAAGTGTTCTATCGGGTAGAGGTCAGGATTCTGTGCAGGCCAGTCAAGTTCCTCCATTAAGTTTGGCCATCCCCAAACGGTTCCCACAAAGTTGGGAGCATGAAATTGCCCAAAATGTCTTGGTATGCTGACGCCTTAAAGGGGCTGTAAAGGTAGAAGTTTTTTTTTTTTCTTCTTAATGCATTCTATTCATTGAAATAAAAAACCTGTATGCAGCAGCCCACCTCAGCCCCTCTAACACTTACCTGAGGTCCCTCTCTGTCCAGCGATGTCCACAAGTGTCTCAGCTGTCTGAGATTCTCCCTCCCTGATTGGCTGAGACACAGCAGAGGCACCATTGGCTGCCGCCAAAGTCAGCTAGCCAATCAGGAGAGAGAGGGGACGGGGCTCCGTGTCTGAATTGACACATGGAGCTGTGACTCGGCTCTGGTGCCCCCATAGCAAGCTGCTTGTTGTGGGGGCACTGAACAGGAGGGAGGGGCCGGAGAACCGAAGAGGCACCCGAGAAGAGGAGGATCCAGGCTGCTCTGTGCAAATCCACTGCAATAGAGCAGGTAAGTAGAACATGACTTTACAATCACTTTAAGATGCCTTAAGAGTTTCCCTCACTGGAACTAAGGGGCCAAGCCCAACCCCAATCCCCCCTCCACCAAATGATTTGGACCACTGCATAAAGCAAGGACCATAAAGACATGGATGTGCGAGTTTGGGGTGGAGGAACTTGGCCTCAACCCGATAGAACACCTATGGGATGAATTAAATCGGAGACTGCGAGCCAGGCCTTCTCGTCCAACATCAGTGTCTGACCTCACAAATGTACTTCTGGAAGAATGGTCAAACATTCCCATAGACACACTCCTAAACCTTGTGGACAGCCTTCCCAGAAGAGTTGAAGCTGTTATAGCTGCAAAGGGTGGGTCAACTCAATAGTGAACCCTAAGTACCAAGACTGGAATGCCATTAAAGTTCATGTGCGTGTAAAGGCAGGCGTCCCAATACCTTTGGTAATATAGTGTATGTAAATTCCTCTGTTCCTGCTCTGGCATAATGACCATGGCACAGAGGACCATACATTTGGCTCATCATAGTGACATCTAGTGGTCATAATGCAATATTTTTGGCATTCACACATTTGAGTTGCAGAGCATTAGCCTGGAAACATTCGATTTTGGCATAGAATTACATGCATTTTCGATGGGCAGACAGGTATACACTTTTTTTTTTTTATAAATAAATACACTCTTACTATAGTCTTCTGAATGTTTTAAAAGATGTGGAGTGGAGCATCATCTGGGGGTTGGCAGCTAGGACCTGGAAGTCATCTGGCCTCCTCATGATATTCTAAGAGGGATGACTGTTAGCACCCAGAAGAGACAGCTAGCTTCTGGTTTACGTCATCATGGGCAGACTGTTAGAACCCAGAGGAGTCAACTGGCCTCCTGTAAATGTAATTAGGGAGCCGGCTACTAGGCCCCCTAAAGAGAGAGCCGACCTTCTGATGATGTCATCAAACGGCTGGCTGCCAAGACCCAGAAAAGACAGCTGGCCTCCTGATGATGTCAGGAAAGATGGTGACGAAAGACTCATGTGTGCGGCGGCTTAGAAGCGGGAAGAGACAGCTGACATCCTAATCCTGATGACACCATTGGGGGGGGCAGCCACTAGGTCCTGGAAGAGTCAGCCAGCCTCCTGATTTCTTGTAGGGCTGGCTGCTAGGAGCTAGAGGAGTCCACTGGCCTCGTGATGTTATTAGGGGGTGGCTGCAAGGCCCAGAAAGATCAGCCGGCCTCCTAAAGAGGTCATCGGGGGGCTGGCTGCTAGGAGCCGAAGGAGTCAACTTTACTCCTGATGATGTTATTAGAGAGCTGGCTGCTAGCCCCCCCCCCCCCCCCCCCCAACATGCAGCTGGCCTTCTAATAAAAGTATCATCAAGGTGCTGGCTGCAAGGACCCAGAAGAGACAGCTGACCTCCTAAAGATGTCCGCAAAGAAGACGGTGATGGGAGACTGTGTGCAGTGGCCTGGAACCAGAAGAGACAGCTGACATCATCCTGATGACATCATTAGAGGGCCAACCACTATGTCCTGGAAGTTGTAGCCAACCTCCTTATGAGGTCATCTGGGGCCAGCTGCTAGGACCTCCTGATGACATCATTAGGTGATGGCTGCAAGGCCCCAGAAGAGTCAGCCGGCCTCCTGATGATTTCATCAGGAAGCTGGCTGCTAGAACCTGGAGGAGTTAACTGGACTCCTCATGATGTCATCAGGGGGCTGGCTGCTAGAACCTGGAGGAGTCAACTGGACTCCTCATGATGTCATCAGGGGGCTGGCTGCTAGAACCTGGAGGAGTCAACTGGACTCCTCATGATGTCATCAGGGGGCTGGCTGCTAGCCCCCCTGAACAGACAGGTGGCCTTCTAATAATGTCAAGGGGCTGGCTGCTAGGAACCAGAAAAAAAAAAAAGACAGCTGGCCTCCTGGTGATGTCAGCAAAGAATACGGTGGTGGGGAACTCTGTGTGCGGTGGCTTTTGGCAGATTATTGGAGGGCAATGCTGGATTCACTGGGCGGGTATGTTATTTGCACTCAATCCAGCAGACCAAGAGGAAACCTGTCCCCGGAAGGGAGGGTGAAGTTCCCCTATTAAGTTGTGTGTCCCCCATGTTGTAGACCCATATGACTGTCCGGAGGGCATGCACACACCCAGGCAGGATATGGCAGTTACATGGTACTTTATCTGCATCTGAAGCCTGTATACAGCAAATCTGATATGGAGTGAGAAACTATCTTAAAGTAGTTATTTTTATCACGTTTAATGTTTAAATACTTTGTGACTCCAATCGGGTCTATCAGACTCCGTGATCAGATAATAATTGAAGTGAATGTCCATAGAGAAGGAAGTAGAGTTGATATTTTGTTTCTTTACACTTCAGAAATGACAATGCTGGTTGCTTTGTTACGGTTCAGCTTGTTATTGTTATGGTGACAGTAACAACTTTGTGATAAAAACAATATGGCAAAGCTCCATAAAAATGAATGAAGATGTTCCCCATCTGATGGAAGGTGTCACTGAATATGGATCCTTTGAAGGCCGGCACCTCAGCAGATATATTCTGACATTCTATAGAGTCAGCAAATCCTTTGTTTTATTGATCTGCCATTCTGACACAGGAATGAGAAAGGTGCAGAGTCTCTGATCAGTTAGCATTTCTCAACTGGCCTGTTGCTTTAATGAATATATCAGTTAATCTGAACTAAAAAGTTAATTTATGACTTTAAAGCGGAGTTCCACCCCAATTTTTTTTTTTTTGCATTAAGACTCCTTTTAACCTAGAAAAAAAACATTTGAAGGAAGAACATTTTTTATACTTACCAGAAAGGCCCTGTTGCTATGTAGTCCTCGTAATCTGCCACTTCCTGGTCCGCGGAGCTTCTCGTGACTTCCTCCCTCGTCTATGCTCCTGGGAAATTATCATTCTACGTCTACGCTACGGCCGCCGTTAAATCACGCATGCGAGAGATTGGTCGGTTACCCAGCATGCACCTCTCAAAAGCTATTCCAGGACGTGATCTCGATCGGGCTTCACATGCTCACATTCATGATGAAAACGGACACAAACGGAGGAATAAATAATTACAGTAAGAAATGTATATTATTGAACAATCGATCATGATGATTGTATACTGTTTTTTGAATTTCATTAGCAATGCTAGGATTCAAAAAAATAAATAAAAACATTTTTTCGCCGGAACTCCGCTTTAAGGGTTCATTCACACTAGCGGTTGAGGGTGGTAAAACTCTGCAGTCGAGTCACCCTTTTTTCCACCCCTAAGTGCTCTCCCTTTAACTGCAGGGGCAGCAGCTAGGGGTGTACACATGCAGTGGCAGAAATGATATCCTCTTTCACTTTCAGTGGTCGTAGCACCTACCAAATGCATCCCATTAAAGTGAATGGGGCTGCTCTGCACGTGCAGAGCTATGCACGTGGTTGCAGCAAACTAGTGTGGGGTACCCCCTAGTGGGGGTATAAGCAGGCTGCGAGGAGGCGATACAACGCCAACTTCTTCTGTTTACTTTCAAAAGGTCCTTTTCGGTGCCTACCTGATGTGGACATCTCCTATTGATAGAGGCGACACTTCCATCAGCCTGGTCCTCTCTCACAGGCTCCCTCTAGAGGCAGGAGAACGCACTCTGGTGGTGAGGGGACCGTTGTCTAAGAAGATAATGAGCTGGGAAACATATCTGGTTCCCAGGGCAAGATATTAGTTTGGTTCATAGAAAAAGACCTCAACTTTGATCCATTACACTGCAGAATGCTTAGGACAGCCTTTTCAACACAGAGGAACCCTTGAAAAAAAAAAAAAAAAACTTTCAGGTTCCAGGGAACCCCTGCTAAAAATTATATCTACAACTCATGATACATTAGTGTGATGGTCAGTGGGAAGAAGGTTCCTTACACTTGTGATCATTGGGTGGAATTACCACCCTACATAGCGCTAAAAAGATCAATGGTGTCAATGTGAACTTATCTGAGATACAGCAATTGCTCAAGGAACCCCTAGCAACCTCTGGAGGAACCATAGTTGAAAAACCCTGGCTTAGGAAGAGGTTTTTGGGACCAAGAGGAGTAAGGTAATAGATGTTCAAAGCACTATTTAAAATTAATTTGTGCCTGCAGCTTGGTTTACTTTGCCAATACCTCTGGATCTCCAGATCATTGGGTTAGCATTCTTTCACTGTAGGCGACCTCTCCTTGTCCTTCATACCCATCCCAGGCTCCATGTAATTGCCCAAGTTTATGACAGATCTACTCTATGACAAAGTACATCATTTACAAACTCACTTGAAGCCTTTGGTCTTCTCCAACGTCAATCTTTCATCAAGTGCTGATGGGACTCCCGGGGGGGGGGGGACAATCATTAGCAGAAGTAGAGGGCTCATTATTGTGGAGCAGCTGTTCCAGAGCTGGAGGGCCTGAGGTGTGACCACAGCCCACAACAAGTCCCGCTGACAACGGGGGGGGGGGGGGCTTGGGGGGTCCTGCTTCAGAGTTCCATGGCCGTCTATGACTAGGACAACCCAGTCTATGGGGAAGCTGGTGTTTGAAGCAAATTTTAACTCTGTAAATAAAATTAGGTCGCTGGTCTAGTATTAAACCCTCTGCATTTTTTAGTTTAACACATTGAGCACAATAAAATAAACATTCTCCAGTAAGCTATTTGTTAAAATTCTTACCCGAGCATTTGCAGTTTACAACTATCGATGCTGCTGGCTCGTGCTATTAGTGCTGCTTCCCTGAACTTGCAGTCTTCACGGGAAAGAGTTAACAGTGGACAGAGCAGTCTACAGTTGGCCTATTAGCTTAGAGAAGGGAGGAGGAAGAGGAGGGAAGTGCTGGTCATTCTAGGCCAGTGGCCTTCAAACTGCAGCCTGGGGGCCAGATGCAGCTCTTTGCTTACTTTTATCTGGCCCTTGGGGCAAAATTTCATACACTGTTACCAACAATGGGGCATAATCCCTCCCCCCCAATAAAAGGAGCACAATTCCTCCCAATGACACCAGCAATTGGGCCTAATGTCACCAATGATAGGCCACAATTCCTCCCAATAACACAAAAGATGGGGCATCGTTTTTTCCCACTGATGTTGGGACTTTTCTACTCCCAACAGCTACAGTCCAGCCTCCCAAAAGTCTGAAGGACTGGCCCTTTGTTTAGAAAGTTAGGAGACCCATGTCCAAGGCTATGGGGCTTTTTCTATTGGCACACACAGTGTAGGGGGACTGAACTGTAGTCCCTACATGCAAGGTAGCTCCGTTACATGGGGGGGGGGGGGGGGGGGGGAATAGTAGTTTATAGAAGAAAGACAACATTGCTCTCTCTCTTGAGCTCACAGGAAGAAGCGACAAGGCCACAGCCTTTCTGGCAGGATCAACAAGTATCTTCTCTACCTACTGAAAATGTTCCCATGGGCTCGTTCGCACTTGTTTTGATTTCTGAAGAGGGATCTGCAATGTATTACCTCCTGCTGTAACCCTGCACTGCGGTTGTGAGGTGCTTTTAGAGTGGCCCCACTCACTTGACTAGGTTATGCTCAGCGGCGCTATGACAGGGGATATAATTCCTGCTGCGGAATGTGTACACCCCTGGCCAGTACCCTCTGCAGCTAAAGGGGCAGCAGTTAGGGAGGGTTGAAGCCGTGTCTCATCTATGGCCTTTTACCGCCCCCCACTAGTGTGAATAAGCCCTAAAGCCTGAAAAATGAAAGCTGATCCACCACATCCAAGGACAATCAAGCTGCAGTATATTACATTTTTGTTCTTGGGGTTATATACTCTATATTACCAAAAGTATTGGGATACAAGGTCCATAAAGATATGGATGAACGAGTTTGGGGTGGAGGAACTTGGCTGGCCTGCAAAGAGTCCTGACCTCAAGCCGGTAGAACACCTTTGGGATGAAATCAAGCGGAGACTGCGGGCCATACCTTCTCATCCAACATCAGTGCCTGATCTAAAAAATGTGCTTCTGGAAGTATGATCTAACATTCCCATAGACACACTCCTAAACCTTGTGGACAGCCTTCCCAGAAGAGTTGAAGCTGTTATAGCTGCAAAGGGTGGGCCAACCCAATATTGAACCCTACGGACTAAGACTGGGATGTCATTAAATTTCATGTGTGTGTAAAGGCAGGTGTGTCCCAATACTATTGACAATATAGTGCATCTTTTAACCAAAATCTCCTTCGGTAAGCATGAGGTTAGTAAAAAGTGTCAAATCAAGGTAAGATGAATCATTGTGAGCAGGCGGGTAGTATAAACATTTATAAATACATTATACAGAGCGCTGATAAAAGCAGGTCCATGGTGAGGAAAGATAAGCACAACGTCATCCCGATCCATTAACACGTATGGGGGAGATCAGTCAGAGAGAGGACTCTTCGCTGCGCGCTGGCCATGTGTACACCTTTAGGTATATCTGCAGTCCATATGTTCAGTGCTCTCTGGGCTGCCATATGAGGACAAAGCCAAAAAGAGCACACACTGCAGCTGAATTCCAAATATTTCGAAATCAGCAAAAGAAAAAAAAAACATTTAATCGCTTACAGAAGTAAAGTCGCTGATAGGTCTGCAATCAAAAAAGAGAATGCTAACTAGGCTTTAAAGCGGACCTCCAACCATTGAAGATCAGTTCCTGTCCTCTGACTCCTATATCACCCCTCTTAAAAAATATATAATTTTTTTAATTACTTGGAGGATGACGAATACTGTGTGATATCTGTACATGCCTCGCGCATGTACAGGTCTATAGGACCTGGCAGTGACCTGCAACGTGTCTGTGCATGAAATCGCACTAAAAGCCCCATACATGAGCAGACATGCCCGTAAGTCTATTGTGTTAGGGAAAAGCAGGATTAGAGTCCCAAGGAAGGACTTTGGGCTGGAACATGACAATGCTGGACTCCATGGACTAGTAAGTAAGTATCTGTTTTTTCATTTACATACAGGCAGGAAGAATTACCATGGATTCAACATATAACCACTTTCCAGAGGGCGGTTGAAATTGCCAACCATGTGAAGGAAAAACGGAAATTGAAGCGCCATACAACCGCTAAGAGGCTGAAATACAGCTTTATTCCAAAAAAAAGTTAGGGGGAGAATCCAAAAAGTAGCCAATTATGTTTTGGAGGTCCAAGAGCGCCCCCTTCATCAGGGTTTGATTGTCTACAATGAGAATGAACTACAAGTAAACTGGACCTTTCATGTTTGATATGGAGATAATTTTCAGGAGCCAGGTCACATTTTAGTTGTCATGGCCATGGTGAAGAAGATTCCCCCAGCCTTGCTCTATACAAACCATTCTCAACTGGGGTTCCTCCAGAGGTTGTTAGGAATTCCTTAAGCTGTGGATGATTAACCTTCCATTGATGGTACCTTCATAGATCCAGGTCCATCACCACTTGGTCAGTAGTATGACACAACGATCTTTAAAGCTGTATTCAACAAATGTTTTGGAGGTCCAATAGCGTCCCCTTCATCAGGGCTTGAATGACTACAACGTGAATGGACTAGAAGTAAACTGGAGCTTTCATGTTATTTTTTCCAGTGAGCTTGCAAGCACAGGCCTTGTCAGCACCTGCTTTGAAGTTGAAAAGCTCCATCTCACCGATGGCCAGGGGGTGGTAAAAACCAAGGGCAGTTTTCCTTTTTTCCACCTCCAAATGACCACCTTTATGTGGACACGTCAGCCAGGTGGGATTGCTGCAGCCACAATGATTTGCTTCATGGCTGCAGCAAATGTAACTCTCCAGGCTGAGTTTGACAGGTGGCATCACCTATTGAAATCACAATAGGCACAATATATGTATAAAACAAAAACACCTAGAAAGAAAAAAAAAAAAAAAAAAAAAAAAAAACAACACCCCATGCATTCAGGATGCGATTATTGCATCATTGCAGTAGAGCAATGTCGAAATACTTTAGAAGACCCAGGTCACATTTTAATTCTCTTGGCCATGGCAAATAAAAACACCCCCTGCCTTGCTCTATACCGGCCATTCTCAACCAGGGTTCCTCCAGAGGTTTCAAGGGTTTCCTTGAGTTGTGGACGATTAGCCTTCCATTCATGGTGTCTTCATAGATCCAGGTCCAGCCTAGCTCTATACCAGCCACTCTCAACCAGGGTTCCTCCAGAGGTTGTTAGGGGTTTCTTGAGCTGTAGACAACTGACCTCCCGTTAATGGTGCCTTCACAGATCCAGCCTTGCTCTATACCAGCTATTTTCAACTAGGGTTCCTCCAGAGGTTGTTACAGGTTCCTTGAGCTGTGGATGATTGACCTCCGATTGATTGTTCCTTTAACGATCCAGGTCCAGCCTTGCTCTATACCAACCATTCTAAACCAGGGTTCCACGGAATCCTAGGGTTTCTCCAAAAGGTTGTTAAAGGTTCCTTAAGCTGTGGATGATTGACCTTCCATTGATGGTGCCTTCATAGATCCAGGTCCATCACCACTAGACCAGTAGCATGACACCAATGATTTTTAAGCCATCTTTTAACTTCTCACTGACCACCAATATAAGGGTTTTTTTTTTCTAGAGACCTTCAATAGACTAATCTTACCAGGGGTTCCCCAAGACTTAAAAATATTTTCAAGGGTTCCTCTGCAGTAAATTGTTAGGAGAAAGGCTACTCTATACCCTTCCAGATATCATTCATTTGCAGAATCCAAGTGCGTATAATACAATAGCACACCTTTAGGGAGTTTGTAAAAAGGTATTTTTTTTTTATTTTTTATAAACGTTTGATTCTTTTTAGTTCCTTTAACGCGTCATTTGCGCGGAGAAAGGAATAAACCCAAACAGAAGCTATTGAGCCCCGAGGGGGAAACTGCAGAGGAGTGCAGACTTTCTAAAGCAAGTGACAGTTATTTAATGTTGGGAATGGAATATTCACTTGGACAAATACGGCCTCATTTATCAAACTGTCTTTTATACAAACTGCCTGTCTTACCTTATGGCAACCTTTCAGTTTAAGGCTCGGAAGGCACGATGGCAGCTGAAAAAAAAAAATTAAATGCGACTGTTTGCAAAACAGACAGCTATTGTGAAAAAACACTTTGATAAATGGCGCCAGTATAGTCCACTACGGATAACTGTACACCGCTGTAGATAACATGGCTGTACTTTTCTTAGTGCGGTTACTTCAAAAGACAGCTTAAAGCTAAACTCCAGCCTTCCTTTCAGTCTTGCACAATTGTACAGGCTCCTCTCCTGTACTGAAATTTCTTACTCTGGTTTCACTGCACACTGTAAGCTTCTGGCAGTATGCATTAGAAGCTGCAGAAATTCACATACAGCCTGCCTCATTTCCTGGCTGTGGGATGTCTAGCATCATTTACTCCCACCCCACTGAGCACATTTAACACACGCAAAAGTAAAGGCTGGCCACAGTTCGTACCCCCAGTACAGCTTGGCACTGGAGCAGCTTGGTACTTGGCATGTACTGTAATTAAAGCGGAGTTCCACCCACAAAATTAACTTTACATTAATTAACTGGAAAAAACATTAGAAAAAAAAATTTGATTATTTATTTATTTATTACACATACTTATTCCGGGCTGTTGCTATGGGGTCTGTTGTAATCTGCCCCCTTCCTCTCCACGGCGCCTTACGTCACTTCCCTCGGCGCCTGTGTTCGCTAGTGCTCCTGGGATAGGTGTGTCATCATTTACCTGGAGTCAATGGGCAGCGCCGAGGGCTAGAATCCCAGTATTTGATAGGCTTATCATGGTTGCCATCACAACGGGGAGGGCACTTCCACCACCGCCGCCTGTTGTGATGGCAACCTGATAGGTTTCTGGCGCTGCTAAATGAGCTGGCGGTGCATGCTGGTTATACAGCAGCACCCCACGAAACCCGGAAGTTTATGCTTGTGGGCTTTGTATGCCCACAAGCAACATGGAACCGCGCAAGACAGGGAAATATAAGGTTACCGTATATACTCTGGTATAAGCCGAGTTTTTCAACACTTTTTTTGTGCTGAAAATGCCCCCCCTCAGCTTATACTCGAGTCAAGCACTTTACTGCAGCAGAGAATGACATTTTGCAAACCGACTTTGGCTGGGGTTCCTAGCACTAAGTGGCCCCGATATACGGGGCCCCAAAGTTGGTTCGGAAAATGTCATTCTCTGCTGCAGAAAAGTGCTTGACATTTTCTGAACCGACTTTGGAATGCAAACCACTAGGTTTGCACACCAAATTTGGGGTTGCTAGCACCAAGTGGCGCCGAGATACGGGGCCCCAAAGTCGGTCAACTGTGTCCATCTGCAGCAATGTCATATCGGGAACCTTTGGGTCTAGAGACCCCAAATTTTGGCTGCAGCTAGGGGGCATCTAGGAACCCTTAACTACCGAGTTTGAAGTTCGGGGGACCTATGGCTGCAAATGGGCACAGTGAGGCTGCAAATGGGCATTGTTGACCCTCTTTTCCACTTACAGTAGCTGCGCATTTCTCACCCTTGGCTTATGCTCGAGTCAATACGTTTTCCCAGTTTTTTGTGTTAAAATTAGGTGCCTCGGCTTATATTCGAGTCGGCTTATACGCCAGTATATACGGTAGTTTTAAAAAAAATAATAAACATAGCAGCGCTTATAGTAAGAATAGTGATTGCAGCATTGCAAAAGGATCATCTTAACAGATGCCTTACAAATGTATTTATTTTTTTTTTTTAATATGTCGGTGGAACAGATGGTCGCTTGCTCAGTACTGCCACAAACCAATTTTTTAAAATTTTCAAAACAAATTTTTCAAAATTTAAAAATTTTTTAAAAATTGCCACCATTTTTTTTTTTTTTTTCAATAAATACAAGGTGTTCCCCCGATTGGACGAAATGGAGAGAAGGGGTACCGACGCCACAATATCCACCTTGTCCAATCAGAGAACACCTTGTATGCACTGAAAAAAAATCCAAGGCTTTCTATGAATGGAGGCAGTGCCAAGCGAGCATACCACTGTGGTGTATTCAGAGGGGAAGCTGGCACAGGTGTCAGAAGATTGCAGCAATCATTGTAGTAGCACCGACTACTACAGAGATTGTCCGCTTCCCAAGCAGACCCTTTAGGTAGGAGATATACAGACTTACGTTGTGCCAAGCTGGACAAATGCAATAAAAGATCATACCTGGAGTTTAGCTTGAAAGTAGTATTAAACCCTCAATGTGGTTGGAAACCCTTAGCCAGTGAAGTTACCAGTCTTGGGTGATACACAGAGATGAAACAAATACTTCTGCATACGTTGTACCTGTTTTTCTGCATTGCTCTCTACTCTACAGCCATGCAAAGCGCGCAGTTTATAAAGCATTTCTGAGCTTCAGAAAAGCTGGGGGGCTGGGATCTGATGTCCAAAATTTCCATTCCGTTTTAGTTATAGTCTTTGGACTAAAATGCCATTTTAGTTTTAGTCCTACTTTAGTCATCTGAATTGTTTAAGTTTTAGTCGTATTTTAGTCGACTAAAATCTCTAGGACATTTTAGTTGTCTAAAATCGAATGGATGGAGTTAAATTTTAATGCATTATTCTTTAGACTTGCCAAACTCATTATGGACTCCTGGAGTAAAAACAAAACAAAAAAAAAAAACACAACATTTATGGTATGAAGATTTGAACACGCACTACAGACACAGATTTAGTGATATATAACGCCAAGTTTTATAAACAAACAGAATATAGCTTTTTGACGGGCAGAAGTACAGCTTGAAATGGAGTCTAACACGTTTAACGTGCTGATTCCCGAGACGTCACATTGTGACGAAACGCTCGTAGGGAGGTTGACGCTATCGCGCTTACTCAGTGGATGGGTGTTCGCTTGCTGGCCGGCTGTATTTTACGATCTTTTTATCTCTTTGTTTGTAAGTGCAATCCTTTTATTCTATTAAAACATCTTTTGGTACGGTATACACTATGGAGTCTCTTTTTACATTTTCTGGGTACCACCTGAATTTGCTCCTTGGTGGCCGATGCTCGAGTTTTCCAGGCTATTTGGTGCTCATTATAAGTTCCTTCCCAATACTAGCGGTGGATAACCATCTTCCTTTTTTGGATAAAGGCCCTGGGTGGGTATATAGCCGCAGGCTCCTTAAAGCTTGCCTTCTGGTAAGCACACAATTCATGTGGTGGAGGTACACTGTCGTCTAGAGGTGTTTTTTCATAAGGACTCACTTAATGTGCTATATATGGACTGTTCATTTAATATCTATGTCATACTCAATTACTGATTTGGACTTATTCAATTTTTACATTTTTCACTTTTTATTACATACATATTTGGTCACGTTTGTTTCAGCGCTGCTACTTTGTATTTTTTTGATCTGTTTCTGTGTCTCCCATGGGTTTTGCAGCTGCTCTTTTCACATTACTTTTTGTATTTATATATGTTTTTAGCGTGGTATTTTCTATTTTTTTTTTTTTTTTTTTTTTACTTTTAACGAGAAATTTTAGACTTTGTTTTTTTTTTACCAGCCTCATTTTTCTCTATTATGTTTGAATGAGTTTTTACAGCAGAAAAAGGGGATCTCCGACTTATGGAACATTTTTTTAAGTCTTTGACACAAGGTAGCCTCCTCACCAGGTCCCAGAGAGGTGTAGGCGAGCCGCGCTCACTGTAACATTAAACAATTATTCAACAAGACAAATCGGTTTGTATACATTGTCCCCTTTACTGCCTATTCTCCATCCCTTGTAAAAAAAAAAATCAAGTAAAAAAAAAAAAAAAAAAAGTTGGAGAGATGAGACACCTGGCAGCTTGACAGGATCCATCTTCTCATAAAGGCGAGGTGAGGTTTATGAGCCTTGTAAAAATACACAGAATTCTAGGTGCATTAGCAGGGGAAACATTTCCTTTAATTTCCAGAATATAAAAAAAAACGCAGGCAATGGCAGAGAGGCTACAAATAACTTCTGATAGCCTCGTTTTACAAGCTTCCATTTAGCCGCCTGATTCACAAATTACAAATTGGGAGACTTAAATGCTGGAGATTAGAGCCCCCGCACACTAATAAACGGGATTTCCCAGAGTTATATTACTGGGTTCCCTTATGCAGGGCAGTGCGGCATTCACCATTCATAAAGTTAAAACATCTTAAAAGGAAAGTTTCTTTGACTACATAATTTTAGCAATTTTTTGCGTTCACCTTAAAAATATTTTTTGATGTGCTTTCACAAATTTAAAAGCTTGCTTCTCTTTATTTTTGTTGTTGTATATAAAACATTTGTATATTCGTCACTAGAGGGAGCTATCATGAGCTCAGTGCAATTACTCTTGACTAACAACTGCTGAATAAAAGCCCAAGTTTAGACGAAAAATAAATAATAATAAGCATAAAGGGACATTGGGGATTGTTTACTAAAACTGGAGAGTGCAATATCTGCTGCAGCTCTTCATGGAAACCAATCAGCTTCCAGGTTTTATAGTAAAAATGTAATTGAACAAGCCAAACTTAGATGCTGATTGGCTACCATGCACAGCTGCACTATATTCTGAGTGCACCAAGTTTAGTAAATCTACCCCAGTGTTTACTACCAGGGTTAATATGAAAATCAATGATATTTAATCAAATTTATTTTAATAAAATGCTCTTGGAGTAAAAATCTATCTAAAAGATAGTTATCTATTTGAAATACATTTATAATTTAGTTTATTCAGCATGAAATGGAGTTTAGTTATGTAGCATGAGGCTGTATATTCTGCAATATTTACATTTTTGATAAACTCATTCAATGAATCCAAGCTCTCAAGCTGAGATAACATGCACTGCATTGATGCATTCACACAATGTCACAGTAACCATGAGATAAAACAAACTTCAGGAATATTCCTTTTATCCCATTGTTTTGCAAATCTATGTACACCACAAACTGTATGATTGAATCGGTTCTGATATCGCCGTTTTACTAACCTGACAGCTTATTATCCTAAATAGGAAACCTTAATTTTGTTTGCAAATATTAAAGATTCTAACTACCAGCAAGAATAAGTCCTTAGATTTAAAGAGCACCTGTCATTTCAGATCCATCATGGCAGCGCCTGTTAGCGGGCATCCACTCACCTGCTGCTGCCACGTCCCTCAGAGGAGGGTCAGAGGAGGAGCCAACAGCGGGACAGAGGAGGAGCCAACAGCGGGACAGAGGAGGAGCCAACAGCGGGACAGAGGAGGAGCCAACAGCGGGACAGAGGAGGAGCCAACAGCGGGACAGAGGAGGAGCCAACAGCGGGTCAGAGGAGGAGCCAACAGCGGGTCAGAGGAGGAGCCAACAGCGGGTCAGAGGAGGAGCCAACAGCGGGTCAGAGGAGGAGCCAACAGCGGGACAGAGGAGGAGCCAACAGCGGGACAGAGATGACAGTTGCTCTTTAAAAATTAAAATTTAAAATCAGATTTAAAATCAAGCGTTTTTACTAGTGATTTAAATCAAATCCACCCTGATTACTACTAATCCAATATGTCCCTTGTGCTGCTGGCTTCTGGACCTCTTGCAATCCTAATCTCCCATCCCTTGGCCTATTCCCACCTCTGTAATCTTCCAATGCAGCAGAGGTTAAAACGGTATTAAAAACACAAAACCTAAAAATTATATGTAATTAATAATATTTCACAGGATTTATACATAGTGCCAACAGTTTGCGCAGCGCTTTAGAATGTAAAGGGAGACAATACAGCAACAATACAATTCAATACAGGAGAGTTCAAGAGAATTACACTCACCGGTCACTTTATTAGGTACACCTGGGGAAGAAAGGGATTTAGGTGACTTTGAACGTGGCATGGTTGTTGGTGTCAGACGGGCTGGTCTAAGTATTTCAAAAATTGCTGATCTACTGGGGTTGTCACACACAACCATCTCTCATGTTTACAGAGAATGGTCCGAAAAATGTAAAATATCCTGTGATCGGCAGTTGTGTGGAGGAAAATGCCTTGTTGATGTCAGAGGAGAATGGGCAGACTGGTTTGAGATGATATAAAGGCAACAGTAACTCAAACTCCCACTTGTTACAACCAAGGTATGCAGAATACCATCTCTGAATGCACAACACATTGAACTTTAAAGCAGATGGGCTACAGCAGCAGAGGGCCACAGCAGGTGTCACTCCTGTAAGCTAAGAACAGGAAACGGAGGCTACAATTCACACAGGATCACCAAAATTGGACAATAGAAGATTGGAAAAACGCTGCAGAGTCTCAATTTCAGCTGTGACATCCAGATGGTAGGGCCATAACATAAAAGCATGGATCCATCCTGCCTTGTATCAACAGTTAGGCTGGTGGTGGTGGTGTAATGGTGTGGGGGATATTTTCTTGGCACAGTTTGGTCCCCTTAGTACCAATTGAGCCATGGCCTACCTGAGTATTGTTGCTGACCATGTCCATCCCTTTATGACTACAGTGTACCCATCTTCTAATGGCTCCTTCCAGCAGGATAATGCACCATGTCACAAAGTTCCAATCATCTCATCACTGGTTTCTTGAACATGACAATGAGTTCTCTGTACTCCAATGGCCTCCACAGTCACCACATCTCATCCTATAGAGCACCTTTGGGATGTGGTGGATTCACATCATGGATGTGCAGCCAACAAATCTGCAGCAACTGCCTGATGCTATCATGCTAAGATAGACCAAAATCTCTGAGGAATGTTTCCAACACCTTGTTGAATCTATGCCACTAAGAATGAAGGCAGTTCTGAAGGCAAAAGGGGGTCCAACCCGGTACTAGCAAGGTGTACCTAATAAAGTGGATGGTGAGTGTATATTACAGCTTACCAATCATTAGATGTGGTAGTTGCATTAGTTTTCTTTTCTTTGTTTTTTTTTCTATGGTATGACCACCCGGTCCAGAGTGATTGCCCAGGCTTGGGAGATACTGGGAAGGGTATATAGGCATATGAATCTTCCCCAGTCCGATCGTGACATTTTTCTACATCTGATAGCCACTCAGATTTTGGCAACTTTTTAATTATAGAAAAAAAAATTGCACTTACATTTATGTGTTTAAAAATTGCATGTAAAAACAGAGCCGGCCAGCTCGCAACAAACTCCCGTCCTCCTAGTAAGACAGCGTGGTGACATCAACACATAACCTCCTTCAGACGCGTTTCGTCATAGGCGAAACAGACATATGACGAAACGCGTCTGGAGGAGGTTACGTGTTGACGTCACCACGCTGTCTTACTAGGAGGGTGGGAGTTTGTTGCGAGCCGGCCGGCTCTGTTTTTACACACATAAATGTAAGTGCAATTTTTTTTCTATAATTAAAAAGTTAGACAATATTACGCTATGGTCAGTCTCTCTTTTTGGGTCCTTTGCTTAACGAGATGATCACGGACTTTACAGTGGTGCCGGTGTGTGAGGAATCGTTGCAGCCATCTATCCAGTGCTATTTATTGCTAAGATCTTCTGTGCAAGTAAAGGCCTTGGCTGGGCTCTAGCCACATGCCTGGTTTTGCTTGCTATCTGGTAAGCAAGTTTTTTCTTAAGGTGGCGGTGCACTTCTTGGAGTGGATCACTGTGGTGTCATTATCATAAGGATTTATCCCACCAACGTCAAATACTGAAACATATCATTATGTTATTCAATCAATTATCCTGATTCTTCATTTGGGACTATTCTAATGTTGCTTCTCTTATCCATTCTACTTGTTGTGCATCTCACATTAAGCTGCTGCTTTTTTGATGATTTTTTGTTGACGCACTAGCGCGGTTCTAACCCCTTCTATTCATCTTGGAAAGGTATTTGAATGCACATGGTTTGAATATTTGATGCAAGTGCACACTTTGAAGATATATGTTTTTAATTACTAAAAAGAGTAATACACTTTAGTATTTTTTATTGCATTCTTTTTGGCATATGTGAATCCTCGGGGTGAAATGGCACCATAAAAGCACCTGAAGGACCGGGAGGTTTGGAGGCCAGGAGAGCTGTCCTAAGGGACAAAATTTACATGTGTGGCTAGACCCATTTTAGGATCAAATATTCTGGAGTGCGCATAGCAACTGGTGGTGGAATAAGGAGCACAAGGTGTATCAACTAACTGATAATATGACTGGATATGGGAGAGAGGATGTGTCATGTACCTGGGTGTCTTCAAACTGGGATGTTCCTGGTCCCACAGCTGGAGTCTTACCTGTTGTGCCACAGAAGAGCTCTGGAGTTATTGCAATGTTCTCCCAGCTTGATGCATTGCCTTGGACACACCAGCTTCACTTGCTGCCAGCTGCGGACAATGTAAAATTAAGCAGCCCGTAAATAGCAGCACTTCCTGTTACTCAGTGCCCATTTGTTTGGACTAGCTCCCTGGGTGTATTAATAGCGCTGTGGTTTTGACTACCGTGTATTGAACCTCTGCCCGAATTCTTGACCATTCTCCAGCCTGCTGATTTGGTACTTCAGCGCCAGCTCGTGTTTGACCTTCGCCTGCCTGACCATTCTTTGGATTTCGATTTTGTACTGCTTTGCCTGATCTGTTGCCAACTTGACCTGCTGCCTGACTACGTCTTCGTCTGAATCCTCAGCATACAAGCTCCACTTCGGACACTACCGACCACAGGTACCTTACAGCAGTGGTCATCAACCCTGTCCTCAGGGCCCACTAACAGGCCAGGTTTTATGTATTACCTTGGGGGAGATGCAGACTAGAATACTGCAATCACTGAGCAGCAAATGATATCACCTGTGATGTATTCCAGTTATCTTGCAAACCTGGCCTGTTAGTGGGCTCTGAGGACAGGGTTGATGACCACTGCCTTACAGGATGTGGATCAAGTTTCGAAGATACACGGGAGGACTCTTTGTTTGATGGACAATGAATCACTTTCATATAATTTAAATGTGCTGTATTTTATTCACATGGTGAGAATTTGGATTTGGTAGCAAATTTAAGAGTATATGCACACATTAGTTTGGATAGTTGTTTAAAGATGATCAAGTTTTATGTCATATTTATTCTATTTTTGGTTTATGTGGTTATTACACTGGTGATAGATACCATAATAGGGGGTAGCGCAGCACATATTTTATACACATCTTAACAACGAGGACATGATGTTGGCTTCTATACCGTTTTTTTGTCTAATTTATCTAGGAAAAATAAACCTGAACATATATTATCCGCTTTACATTGAAAGATTATGTTGCCATAAGCTCTTTATGCTGGTACACTGATGGAAGCTAATCCTGTTGTTGCTTATTCATTGCATTTGGATTAAATTTATTAGTAGGGATTTTAGCTATAAAGGGCTTAGTATAAGCTCTCCAGGTAGAAGATGGCCAAACCTTGAAACATTAGAGGATGGTTGTTTTCTCACTATCTTTAGAGGTCTACCAGGTTGGCTTCTTGCATAAGTATGAGAGCACGGCTCAACCAAGGGATAGCGTTCATGGCTTTGAAATGAAGGGGAGTCACAGAAACAAATCTGGAAAATCTCAGAGAAAACAGCAATGATTAACAAAGGTTTCCCTGACCAATATTTGGGTACTGTTGGTTGCCCATCAGCAGATCGGCCAACTGTCATCTTAAGTTATAACCTACACATTTAATACGATTTCCTAGAATGGTCACGTTGGAAGGCAACCGCAGAAATTTGTTGAATAATTGCTGTAAGGCCTGATGATTCACACCTATGCAGGTTACAGTTTGCATGTTGCAGGTGCATTTTGCATTTTTCAATACACGCTTTTGATCCTTCGAAGTCTATGGAACCAAAATCCAGGAAAAAGGCGCCGGCCCTTTCCATAAAATGCACAGATGTGAACTACATCCATAGCAAACCACATTAAATGAACTGTAGTGTGTTTCTGCAAAAACTGAAAATGCACTAAAAAAAATGCATAGGTGTGAACCAGGCCTATGATTGGTAGTAGTCATCACATTCATAACAGCTTTAAAAAAGGTCCTCTATCTAAAAGCTTAAAAAGGACCTCCAGGTATAAACATTTTATACATAGTATTAGTTACAATGGTCCAGCTTGGACCAATGTAACCATGTTTATACCATACTTGGCTGATGCCCCTTAAAGCTGGAAATCACTTAAGTAGACACTGTTATTCTAGTGATCTGTACTTGCTCTCTGTTCCTGTGCTGGGCGGATGCCTTGCTGCATTGTGAACACAGGAGGTTGGCCACTCAGCACGGGTGCCATATAGAGAGAGATTTGCATTACCTGAATGAACGCAATACGTTCCATGAATGGACAAGATGGACCTGACCTGATGGTGCCTGCCTAATTCCAGGCCCTATGCGATGTGGCAGCACCAGTTGCATGACACCAAAGAGCTTTTCAGTAGTCTGTAAGAGTGGAATCTTGACAACTGTAAGCGATGTATTTCTCCCACTGACCGCCAACGTAAGGGGCATTCTTCCCACTGACCGCCAACGTAATGGGCATTCTTCCCACTGACCGCCAACCTAAGGCGCAATCTCCCCACTGACCGCCAACCTAAGGCGCAATCTCCCCACTGACCGCCCACCTAAGGCGCAATCTCCCCACTGACCGCCCACCTAAGGCGCAATCTCCCCACTGACCGCCAACCTAAGGCGCAATCTCCCCACTGACCGCCAACCTAAGGCGCAATCTCCCCACTGACCGCCAACCTAAGGCGCAATCTCCCCACTGACCACCAATGTAAGGAACATTCTTCCACAATGATCTCCAATGTAAGGGGAGCATTTTCCCAGTGACCTCCAACGTAAGGGGCAATCTTCCCAAGGATCCCCAATGTAAGGGGCAATCTTCCCAATGATCCCCAATGTAAGGGGCAATCTTCCCAATGATCCCCAATGTAAGGGGCAATCTTCCCAATGATCCCCAATGTAAGGGGCAATCTTTCCAATGATCCCCAATGTAAGGGGCAATCTTTCCAATGATCCCCAATGTAAGGGGCAATCTTTCCAATGATCCCCAATGTAAGGGGCAATCTTTCCAATGATCCCCAATGTAAGGGGCAATCTTTCCAATGATCCCCAATGTAAGGGGCAATCTTTCCAATGATCCCCAATGTAAGGGGCAATATGAGACCTGAAAATTATTTCAAGGGTTCACCTGGGTAAAAAGTTGTATAGAAGCTGGTGTAAACCAAGTTCTATACATTCCCTGACTAGTTTTTCTCGAAAAGAATTACAGTCCACGGAGGATTTACACTATAAAAGCAGAACAAGTGCCGCTCGTCACATTTTGTATGATACTTGGCACTTCGGCTTCCTATGTTATTTTTTTTTATTCCTTTCTGAGCATTCCAGAAAGAGACTTGTATAGTTTTATAGACCTGAACCTGTTTGATGTGGGTTCATGTCAATGACACAGCAGATAAGATGGACTTTTACCCACAGCAATAAAAGGATCTTTTTTTTCAATAATTAATGACATTGTACACACACTTAAAGCAAATGGACTTGTAACCCAGAAGAGAAATGGTGAATGGATACTGACTAAGCTAAATAATATGTGAAGGAAAAGAGAATTATAAAACCAAAACAAACATTTACAACAAGAAGTATAGCTCAGTTTCTGAATTTAAGCAAAACCTTCTAGCCATTTTAAAACAGAAAGTCCATTGGAAAGCTGGTTATACACATACATTTCTTATGCTCAGCCTATGGGCTAGAAAATATTGAATAGTTTCCTCCATCCATGTTATGGGCCTGGCTATGGTATCCCGACAGCTAGCCCGGCCAGCTGTCAAAATACCTGAACAGTGGTATTAATTAGATGCCGACACCGTTCGGCCAACAATTTGTCCGCCTGTCTGCTCTAATTTTTCAATCCAGGGATGTTGGGTGGGAGGTTGCCAACAGGGCCACCTATTGAATTTCAGACGCTTTATCAAGAACTGGCTAAAATCTGCGCCTTGTATGGCCAGCTTAGGTGCAATTTGTCTGCTTTCACCTTTATAAACCGGAAAATCCTCTGCACCTTTCTAATTTAGTTTCACTCTATTATTAAAGCCTCCACTATTCCCTGCTCTAAAGCTCTTTCCCTTTCCTTTGTTGCTACTTCATTTGTCATTATGGGCACTTTTATTGAATAGGATACAGGCATGAAAATGGAGGACTAAGCCAACCTCGGTCTTCAACTACCCCTAAACAGGTCCTATGTGCACCTTTCCGATTTAGTTTCACTTTATTACTGAAGTCTGAGCTATGCCCTGCTCAAATTCCCTTTCCTTTGTTGGTACTTCATTGGCCATTATGGCCACTCTTATTTAAAAGTGTACAAGCCCAGTAATGGAGGACTAAGCCAGTGGATCCCAACCTTAGTCTTCAAGTACCCCCAACATGTCTTATGTGCACCTTTCTGATTTAGTTCCACTTTATTACTGAAGTCTTCTCAAATTCCTTATCTTTTGATTTGACTACAGTGGCCATAAAGGGCACTCCTAATAGGGTACAACCACGAGAATGTGGTTACCAACCTCAGTCCTCAAATACCCCGAACAGGTCGGTTTTCTGAATCTCCTTCACCTTGCACAGGTTCTTTAAAGCAATGTCAAGTACTTGGCATTTATAACAGCTATTTTATCCAAAGGGAAAGACCCAAAACATGGCCTTTTTGTGGTATTTGAGGAATGAGGTTGGGTAACACTGGTCAAAGCCATGAAGGGCAAGCTCCCCACTCAGAGAGGCACAAATAAGTGCCCCCCCACCCTAATTAAAGTGGTTGTAAAGCCTAAACATTTTTTACCTTAAAGCAGAGTTCCACCCAAAAATTGAACTTTTGCTTTAAGGAAGGTGACCCCTGACATGCCACATTTGGCATGTAATTTTTTTTTTTTGGGGGGGGGGGGGGGGGCAGCGGGTACCCTCTTTTCCCAGGGTCCCAGCTCCCACTTCCGCCCGGCGCACTGCGGCACCAGAAGGGAGATCCCCCCCTCGGCAATCATCTGGTACATGTCACAGGTCCCAGATGATTGCCCGGCCAGTCATGGCGCGGCTCGCACATGCGCAGTGGGTGCCGGGCTGCGAAGCCACAGCCGGGCGCCCACAGTTACAATGCCAGTGCCGCAGAGAGGAGGGGGTGATGAGCGGGGCTTCGTTTCCCCGCATCGCTGGATCCCGGGACAGGTAATATCCTATTATTAAAAGTCAGCAGCTGCAGTATTAGTAGCTGCTGGCTTTTTTTTTTTTTTTAAAGCAGAACCCCGCTTTAATGCATTCCTTGTATTAAGGTAAAATATGTTCGGGTGTCAGTATCCCCCCTCACCCCCTTTTCTCTCCCCTCACTTCCGGTCTTGCTGGGGCACCGGGAGCCATTGGCTCCCACTGCTGTCAACCAAAGCCAGTGAAGAGGGAGCGGGGGGGGGGGGGAGATTACTCAGAAAAGAGGAAGTTTGCGGCCGCTCCATTGCACAAGCACTTTAATGGTCAGAACAGATACCTAGCAGTACTTGCTTTAGGTAGAACTTCATTTATAATATACACAACATACCTGGGCTCTCCTGAACTCCCCAGTGCTAAACAGAACACTCCATTGTAGGTCAATTGAAGGACAACACAAGAATAATCTAAGTGTTGACACACCACCACAAAGGAGCATTATTTTTTTATGCTGTTGGAACAAATATAACGTTAATACTGGCATTGATGGCAGAAGAAAGTCTTTGCTTACAGTGAGATAAAGAGAAATTGTAAGTTGGTTTACACAAAACAGTCACCGGAAAAACCTTTAGAAGCACACACGTAACGCAAGTGCAGCTTTCACAAGCTTAGAAGTGCTGGTAGTCCTGATTAGGGAAAAACACAGGCTTGGACTGAATGAAGAAAGCCCTGACTCCTGCCAATGCTGCCCAATCAACTGTGGCCAGGGCATTCCCAGCTCCATTTTTTTTTTTGGGGGGGGGGGGGGGGGGGGGGGCGGCAAACAAGTCCCTCACACCTGCTCGTCCCGCAATTACCCCATTCAGGCCGCGGGTGGCTGTCACCCGAAATCAGCTGACAGTGGTCTAAAGTCCGCTGTTGACAGACATCATAAAGCTACTCCAGGCTTTGGAAGGAATCTGACAATGTCGGGATCCACCCAGATTCCGGACTGGCAGCTGGCCCAGCCTCACAGTGCACTGAGAGCTTAAGCCAGTCGCTCCCGCCCTCTCCACAGCTCGACACTCCAGTGAGTGCTGGAGGAATAGAGCAATCATTGCTCTCTGCTCAGAGTTCACTCGAGGACTGAGCGATCATCTGTCATTCAATCGCTCAGTTCTCAGGCTTAGAGCCGGCAGGAGGCAGCTTTAGCAATGAACAGATGATGCAGCAGGTAGGTATGTTGGTTTTGTTATATTTCCGCACGTCTCCTTTAAGGATCGGTAAGCTGCAACATATTCATTTTTTGTTTTTTGGGTTTAACATCAATTTAGGTTGCATTCACATCTGCGATTCGGGAGTGTGTGAAGATGCATGTTACTGTGCCTGTTCTTGGAACAGGTGTAAAATGTGCGCCCCACTTGAGGTGCCATTAATTCTTAATTGCTTCCAGAATGCTGCCAGCTGATGTGCATTTTTGCATGCTGCAAACGCGCAAAAATGCACAGTGAAAAAAAAAGTAAAGCTTAACGCTGAAAAGGTGTGAGACCTTCTTTGATGCTTTTGTAATTGCATAGGGCAGCCTATTCAAATGAACAGGTTGCCCTATGTGTGATGTGCACAAAAACATGCGTTTGGGCTACACTAGAGGTGAATGGAGCCTTCATGAGGAATATTCCGGTTTTCAATTTGTGCTGGATTTGCCTTTCACTAATAGCAACAATACCAACCCTGAATGATACAGAAAAGTAGAAGATAAAGACCCGACTAACATACAGTACATACATATCATATATATATACACACACACACACACACACACACACACACATATACATACATACATATATATATATATATATATATATATATATATATATATATATATATATATATATATATATATATATATATATATATATATATATATATATATACACATACATACATACACACACACACACAAATATGATTTACCCCCCCTTCATGACCAGGCCATCTTTTTCATACGGCACTGCATTAATTGACATTTGCTCGGTCATGCAATGCTGTACTAAAATGAAATGTACAGTATCTCACAAAAGTGAGTACACCCCTCACATTTTTGTAAATATTTTATTATACCTTTTCATGTGACAACACTGAAGAAATGACACTTTGCTACAATGTAAAGTAGTGAGTGTACAGCTTGTATAACAGTGTAAATTTGCTGTCCCCGCAAAACAACAACACACAGCCATTAATGTCTAAACCGCTGGCAACAAAAGTCAGTACACCCCTAAGTGAAAATGTCCAAATTGGGCCCAATTAGCCATTTTCCCTCCCCGGTGTCATGTGACTCGTTAATGTTACAAGGTCTCTGGTGTCAATGGGGAGCAGGCGTGTTAAATTTGGTGTTATCGCTCTCACTCTCTCATACTGGTCACTGGAACTTCAACATGGCATCTCATGAGAAAGAATTCACTGAGGATTTGAAAAAAAGAATTGTTGCTCTACATAAAGATGGCCTAGGCTATAAGAAGATTGCCAAAAAAAGGAAAAGGATTTCCCCAAGTGGGGTTTTTAGGCCGCTGCCTAAAAACCCCACTTGGGGAAATCCTTTTCCTTTTTTTGTTTTCATTACCAGGGGTGAGCAGCACTCCTTCTTTCCTCCCCCATTTGTGTGTTTTTTCTTTGCTATAAGAAGATTGCCAAGACCCTGAAACTGAGCTGCAGCACGGTGGCCAAGACCATACAGCGGTTTAACAGGACAGGTTCCACTCAGAACAGGCCTCGCCATGGTCGGCCAAAGAAGTTGAGAGCACGTGCTCAGCGTCATATCCAGAGGTTGTTTTTGGGATATGGATGTATGAGTTGCTGCAGAGGTTGAAGGGTTGGGGGTCAGCCTGTCAGTGCTCAGACCATACGCCGCACACTGCATCAAATTGGTTTGCATGGCTGTCGTCCCGGAAGGAAGCCTCTTCTAAAGATGGTGCACAAGAGAGCCCACAAACAGTTTGCTGAAGACAAGCAGACTAAGAACATGGATTACTGAAACCATGTCCTGTGGTCTGATGAGACCAAGATAAACTTATTTGGTTCAGATGGTGTCAAGCGTGTGTGGCGGCAACCAGGTGAGGAGTACAAAGACAAGTGTGTCTTGCCTACAGTCAAGCATGGTGGTGGGAGTGTCATGGTCTGGGGCTGCATGAGTGCTGCTGGCACTGGGGAGCTACAGTTCATTGAAGGAACCATGAATGCCAACATGTACTGTGACATACTGAAGCAGAGCATGATCCCCTCACTTCAGAGACTGGGCCGCAGGGCAGTATTCCAACATAATAACGACCCCAAACACACCTCCAAGACAACCACTGCCTTGCTAAAGAAGCTGAGGGTAAAGGTGATGGACTGGCCAAGCATGTCTCCAGACCTAAACCCTATTGAGCATCTGTGGGGCATCCTCACACAGAAGGTGGAAGAGCGTCTAACATCGACCAGCTCTCTGATGTCATCATGGAGGAGTGGAAGAGGACTTCAGTGGCAACCTGTGAAGCTCTGGTGAACTCCATGCCCAAGAGGGTTAAGGCAGTGCTGAAAAATAATGGTGGCCACACAAAATATTGACACTTTGGGCCCGATTTGGACATTTTCACTTAGGGGTGTACTCACTTTTATTGCCAGTGGTTTAGACATTAATGGCTGTGTGTTGAGTTATTTTGAGGGGACAGCAAATTTACACTGTTATACAAGCTGTACACTCACTACTTTACATTGTAGCAAAGTGTCATTTCTTCAGTGTTCTCACATAAAAAGATATAATAAAATATTTACAAAAAAGTGAGGGGTGTACATTTTTGTGAGATACTGTTTTTCACTATAATCAAAAAAGAACAATATCTATCTATCTATATATATCTATATATAGTGATTCTACACAGAATGGTGGCCCTGTAGCAGTAATCTGTTATAGGGTGTTCATTAAGGATGGATAGATCTATCTATTGAGAGATTGATAAAGTTTTAAGTAGTATGCCAATGATGGATGTGCAAAGTGATGACGAAAGTACAACCTTGCTGAAATACTACAGCGAATAAATAATTTAAAATGGCGATCGGTCGCCTGTCCAGCATCTTTGGTTTGCTATATACATCTCCTCAAAGCAAAAGAAAAGTTTTAATGATGCAGAGGAACGCAAGGTGGCCATAAGGCAGTTCATGTTTATTTCACAAGAGTGCTCTACATGCCAGACATTTGGGATCTTGTAGAATCTGCACCCTGGTGATTTTTCCATGATTACGGAATGCTGTTTCACCTTGATTCACACTTCGGTATTTGGCAGAAAGCAGCGGTCAGCGGTGCCAGAAAAGTGGAGATCACACCCTTATATGTGCATGAAAAGACATCTGAAGCTCAAATCACGATGCAGATTTGTATGGAGACAGCGACTGTTCCCGATTCATACTGACCGGCTTACGCTAGATGGAGCAGTTGTTATACAGCTTAGAATACACAAGAGGTTGTATCGGCAGCACTGCATTTAACTCTGTGCACACCCAAGAACATGGCTAGGTAGGCACAACATCCGAATGTGCCTGAAAGTGTCCACCAATTTCCTTACAAAAATAAAGAACTGCTCATAGACCAAGTGACATGAATCTCTGGAAAAAAAAAAAAAAAAAAAAAAAAACATTTATATTCAAGTATGTATTCCTAACTCAAAAAAGTCCCTTCTTTTGCGCTCAGCCTCCTCCAATCTTTTTTTGCTGCTGTGATCCGATCTCCTGTTAAAGGGTGGCTACAGTCTCTCTCTATAGTCTCACTGTATGTAGGAATGTAGCCACCCTCTCTTGTTTACCCCTAAAATGGACTATGGATATAGGATGTGTAGTGTGCATAGAGCAGAGCACATGACCACAACTAACATGCACTGATCACTCCAAACAAATGGAAGGGAGTTGGAAAAGGAGACATTCCAGGAGCTGGTCAGAGACTGCAGAAACGATACTAGAGATGGTCAGAGACTGCAGACACGATACTGGAGATGGTCAGAGACTGCAGACACGATACTGGAGATGGTCAGAGACTGCAGACACGATACTGGAGATGGTCAGAGACTGCAGACACGATACTGGAGATGGTCAGAGACTGCAGACACGATACTGGAGATGGTCAGAGACTGCAGACACGATACTGGAGATGGTCAGAGACTGCAGACACGATACTGGAGATGGTCAGAGACTGCAGACACGATACTGGAGATGGTCAGAGACTGCAGACACGATACTGGAGATGGTCAGAGACTGCAGACACGATACTGGAGATGGTCAGAGACTGCAGACACGATACTGGAGATGGTCAGAGACTGCAGACACGATACTGGAGATGGTCAGAGACTGCAGACACGATACTGGAGATGGTCAGAGACTGCAGACACGATACTGGAGATGGTCAGACTGCAGACACCAAACTAGAGATGGTCAGAGACTGCAGACACCAAACTAGAGATGGTCAGAGACTGCAGACACCATACTAGAGATGGTCAGAGACTGCAGACACCATACTAGAGATGGTCAGAGACTGCAGACACCATACTAGAGATGGTCAGAGACTGCAGACACCATACTGGAGATGGTCAGAGACGGCAGACACCATACTGGAGATGGTCAGAGACGGCAGACACCATACTGGAGATGGTCAGAGACGGCAGACACCATACTGGAGATGGTCAGAGACTGCAGACACCATACTGGAGATGGTCAGAGACTGCAGACACCATACTGGAGATGGTCAGAGACTGCAGACACCATACTGGAGATGGTCAGAGACTGCAGACACCATACTGGAGATGGTCAGAGACTGCAGACACCATACTGGAGATGGTCAGAGACTGCAGACACCATACTGGAGATGGTCAGAGACTGCAGACACCATACTGGAGATGGTCAGAGACTGCAGACACCATACTGGAGATGGTCAGAGACTGCAGACACCATACTGGAGATGGTCAGAGACTGCAGACACCATACTGGAGATGGTCAGAGACTGCAGACACCATACTGGAGATGGTCAGAGACTGCAGACACCATACTGGAGATGGTCAGAGACTGCAGACACCATACTGGAGATGGTCAGAGACTGCAGACACCATACTGGAGATGGTCAGAGACTGCAGACACCATACTGGAGATGGTCAGAGACTGCAGACACCATACTGGAGATGGTCAGAGACTGCAGACACCATACTGGAGATGGTCAGAGACTGCAGACACCATACTGGAGATGGTCAGAGACTGCAGACACCATACTGGAGATGGTCAGAGACTGCAGACACCATACTGGAGATGGTCAGAGACTGCAGACACCATACTGGAGATGGTCAGAGACTGCAGACACCATACTGGAGATGGTCAGAGACTGCAGACACCATACTGGAGATGGTCAGAGACTGCAGACACGATACAGGAGATGGTCAGAGACTACAGACACGATACAGGAGATGGTCAGAGACTGCAGACACGATACAGGAGATGGTCAGAGACTGCAGACACGATACAGGAGATGGTCAGAGACTGCAGACACGATACAGGAGATGGTCAGAGACTGCAGACACGATACAGGAGATGGTCAGAGACTGCAGACACGATACTGGAGATGGTCAGAGACTGCAGACACGATACTGGAGATGGTCAGAGACTGCAGACATGCTTTAGGAGTTGCTGGAGACCGGAGACATGCTTTAGGAGTCATAGACTGGAGACACATTAAATGAGACTGCTATAAATCGCTGCAATAATAGGGAAATAAGGAAACAAAGATTAGTGTCTGCAGGGGCCCCGAGAGCCACACAGGAAGTGACAAAGGGCCACTTGCAGCCCCTGAGACGTAGGTTGGGCACCAGGTATCTACACCTATAAAGTGGCTCTATGAGCTTTATTATTTTTGGTCTATTCCCTCCAAAACCAAATCAAAGAAAGAAAACTGGACTGTCTCTACAGCTATGAAGTGTGATCCATGAAGCAAGAAACTCAAAATGTGCAGAACATACCTACTTGATCCCTCACAAAGTCTGCTTAATCAAGGGCATACAGTATCTGGGCTCCAAAGTCAACGCATCCCTTAGGGCCCCGTCACACTATTGGGCACGCTTTTGTGTGTTGATGCATGGGCACCATAACAGAAGGTGAATTGGCATTAATTTGAAATGACACCGCAACGCATATACAAAGTGTAATGAAAAGCACTTCCCCCCTTTACTATAGTGTTGCATATGTCAAAAATCACGGAAGGTATGTCTTTACCTTTGTTGAGACTTCTGGAGGTCCCATTTGAAGTGAATTGGCTGCCTTAGTATAATGCATGAGAAAAACACACATAGTGCGAATGGGGCACTTAAAGCTGAACTCCGGACAGATATAAAAAAGACACAAGGTAATACAACTCTGCAATCACTAAATTAATCAATGTATTTTTTTTTTTTTTTTTAAGGGAAACCAGTGCAAGTACGTAAAATTCTGCAATGAGCCTCCTGCAGTCCCTGGGCTGGGCTGAAGTGTAACAAGAAGCAGCAAGCCAAATCAGTTTATCTGTACCAAGGAGCACCCTGATAGGAGGAAAAAGAAGAGTGACAGAGATGAACTCACTGTACTGCTTCTCCTTTCACTGAGCAGTCAGAGGCTGGGGGTGGGCTGAATGATGCTGGCCATCTGACTGAGGACATCTATTGGCAGAAAAATAATTTTGCGGGGGGGAGGGGCATCTATGAATTAAAGTGGTTGTAAACCCTTACATATACCCAGTGAAGTGACTGGCCTCAGGTGATACACAGAGATGACACAAATCCTCCTACAGAAGTTGTTGTACCCATTTATCTGAATTCTTCTCTTCTCTACAGCCAAAGTGCTGAATTATAAAGCTTGTCAGAGTTGAGAAAAAAAGGGGATGAGATCTGAAGTTACACTCTGCAGAGCTCAATAAGGAGAGCTCTGACAGCTGATTGGAGAAAAGGGACACCTCCCCCCTTCACACAGGAATGGAGCTGAGGCTGTCAAACACGGACTGTGTGCTGGAAATCCCTCCCTCATTACCTTTTTTCTCTTAGTGTCAGGAAAACTTGTCAGAAGTGGCTCATGAAGAACGAAGCTGCAGACAAAAGTGAAATTTTGTGCTCTTAATTGAGACAAGTACACACTATAGAGGGATAGGCTTTGTTCATACATTTCATTCTGAGGTTTACAACCACTTTAAAGCTAAATATTGCAGCATAAGCTTGTTCTTTGCTTTTAATGGGCCATTCATTTTCATTATGTTATTTCAGTATTGCCAACCTCTCGCAGCATTTTTTACTGACAAAACATGGAAAATCTACTGATGGAGCACTTTTTTTTTTTTTTTTTTTACTGACAACCTGAAAAATGACAGAACTCCTATTAAAAAGGAAGACAACCAATATTTAAACCATATAAAACACAATATGGCAACACTGACAATACCCATAACAAGTAATCTGCCTGCTTTACACTTAAAAAGTCATTGATATTTACAGACAGTTGTAAAGAAAAAAAAAAAAAAAAAAATCACAGATTTTTACACTGTCCCTAAATTTACTGACGGCTGGCAACCCTGTGTTACTTGTGGCTGGAGTTCTGCTTTAAAAAAATATATATATGTAAACCCTAACAACGAACTTCTCCTATTTCCTTCTTTAGTCAACTATATCATAGAAGTGTTCTTTTAGATAATTAAAAAAAAACAAAAAAAAAACTGTTGATCTTGCCTACAATCCATTTTTTTTTTACTTTTTAAAAGGTTTTCAAATTATCAACCCCTTCCCACCCAGCCACAGCACCCAGAGTATTTATGCCTGGGGTGCAGGAAAGATCAGGCGATCATGTGCCCAGTGGCAGCTGGTGCTCCATTTTGGGGGGCCAAATAAACAACCCCCCATGTTCAGGTGGTAAACCCCGCACTTACCCCATCTAGGTCACGGGCCTGCGTCTCCTCCTCGGCGGCTTCCCCTGCGTCTCCTCCACCTCGGCGGTCAATACGATCGATTCTCCTCTTAGCCAATCGGGTCTCAGGACCCACTTCCTGATTGGCTGGGAGGAGAATCCGGAAGACAATAGCAAATCTTAAATTCACTATAGTCACATAACTGCTTGGGCTCAGGGCACAGTGGTCTGCGCTCGAGCCCACCTTTTGTTTAAGCCAATTAGAGCCTCAGGCTCTAATCATGTGCTTAAAAAATAAACAACACCCCATTTAAATTCATGTGTCCGATGCCCTGCATGTAGATTAGGGGGGAGGTGCCCCTGCCCCCCCCCCCCATATGGACAGGCCGCCACTGCATGTGACCACTGTGATTGGATGCCACAATTGTCATATGTTCGGGGGCCGTTCCCGTCAGCTCCCAACCATCACTATAGACCAGGAGCTGTCTTTGAAACGCGCAGTGGGAGTGCTCTCAGCACAGAACTCTCGGCTGCACATAGAAGCACCTTTTCTGACACCATAAATTTGCTAGCACTTCTGCCTAGCAGCACTGGGGTCATTGGTTTGAATCCCAACCACAACTTTACCTACCTGGAGTTTGCATGGTCTTCCTGTGCTTGCGTGGGTTTCCTCCGGGTACACCGGATTTCTCCCACACTCCAAATACATGCTGTAGGTAAATGGCTCCTGTCTAAATTGGTCCTAATATCCGTATGTATTAATGTGAGTTAGGGACCTTAGATTGTAAGCTCCTTGAGGGTAGGGACTGATGTGAATGTACAATAGATATACTGTACGTAAAGAGCTGCGTAAATTGACAGAACTATATAAGTACCTATAATGAATACTGTAAATATGCATTATGTGGGCAGTAGCAGGTTACATTTTAAATAACCTAAACCTTAAAAATGTATTATTCCAGTACTATTCTTTGCACTGTTGTTGGAATATTAGAAACTTGTGTCTGTATCATATGATGTCATTGTATCAGAGGTGGAAGTATGAACCAGGCCACACAACTATTAATGGGAGTAAATGGCGATGTTTAAATCACTATATAATGAATGTGCTTTTCTCCAACATGGATAACGTGCCACAGCAGTGTCAATGGTAAGAAAATGTACCCAGAAGCAATTCTTGACAGCTGTAATGTGATTACAGCTTAGTATCAAATTAGTGGTCTTGGCCTGCTACTCTAATTGTGAAAAACTGCAAAACACACAATACAGCGAGCGGCAAACACAGGCAACTTGTTTCCAAACCATCCTTCAGAGATAGCTGCAGGAAAAATTCAACCAATAGCTGTCAACAAGAACCATACGCTAGCCTGTTCGAGGAAGATATGGGCTAAGGAGAGGTAACATGTGGCTCTCTGGGTTCTGTGGAACTACAAATCACGGCATGCTTTAATAGAACCAGAGCTTTTACAACAGCAGGAGGGACACCGATTGTCTACAGGTCCCCAATGATGTACATGAAAGTCTCTGAATCTGGCTATCATCTGGTTGGGCAATGGAAGAGTTGGACAATGGAAGCCAATAATTGTCAACAGGAATCGTATGCTAGCCTGTTGGAGGAAGACATGGGCTATCTAAAAGGCAACATGTGGCTCTATAGGTTCTGTGGAACTACAAATCTCAGCATGGTCTAATGGATAGAACCAGAGCTTCCACAACAGCAGGAGGGACACCGATTATCTACAGGTCCCCATTGATGTATATGAAAGTCTCTGGATCTGGCCATGATGTGGTTGGGCAATGGAGGCCAAGGGAAAAGTCGGACAATGGAAGTCAATAGCTGTCAACATGAATCATTTGCTAAACTGTTGGAGGAAGACATGGGCTACCTAGAGGCAACATGTGGCTCTCTGGTTCTGAGGAACTACAAAATATTAGCATGGTCTAAAAGAGCCAGTACTTCGACAACAGCAGGAGGGACACAGATTGTCTACAAGTCCCCACTGGAAAGTCTCTAGATCTGGCCATTATCTGGTTGGGCAATGAAAGGGTTGGGCAATGGACGCCAATAGCTGTCAACAGGAATGGCATGCTAGCCTGTTGGAGGAGCACATGGGTTACGTAGAAGCAACATTTGGGACTCGGTTCGGTGAAACTACAAACCAGAGCTTCCACAAAAGCAGGAGAGACACAGGTTGTCTACAGGTCCCCACTGACATACAGTACATGAAACATTGGATCCAGTCATTATCTGGTTGGGCAATGGAGGCCAAGGGAAGGGTTAGACAATGGAAGCCAACAGCTGTCAACAGGAATTGTATCCTAGCCTGTTGGAGGAAGACATGGGCAATGTAGAGGTAACAGGTGGCTTGCTGGGTTCCGAGTAACTACAAATCTCAGCATGATCTAATAGAACCAGAACTTCCACAACAGCAGGAGGGACACAGATAGTCTACAAGTCCATATAATATTATATATATATATATATATATATATATATATATATATATATATATATATATATATATATATATATATATATATATATATATATATATATATATATATATATATATACACACACATATATACACACACACACAAACAAACAGTCTCTGGATCTGACCATTATTTAGTTGGACAATGGAGGCCAACAGGAGGGGTCAGGCAATGGATCTCTGGGGAGAAGGCTGTAGGTGCTCTAGAAAACCAAATTTGATCACTACTGTCCTTGTGATAAGCCAGCATTAGTGTCCTCTTCTACAGTCATCAACAGGAAAGCCATCCAGGCATTCCAGTTTATATCCAAAGCTAAAAGTCTTCACAACATGCTCAGATTGTGCCACATCTACCTTTATTTGAAATCTGTAACCAGCTAGTTTTCTCGTTTTGCTGTTTTACAGTAACTATGTAGGGTAAGGAGCTCTACAATTAAACCCTATTGGGTGAAACGCATTAAGGGGTGGTCCTAGTGTGGGGACTGTTATAGTGGTTATTCTATGAAATAAACTTGGATTAGAGTGATGTCATCGGTGTGCAGTGGTCTCTCATTCCTGTACTGCGTTAAGAGCATGGAAGGCTCCCATGTTTCCCACCCAGCATTCAGGTGACAGTGAGGGGGTCCAGCAGAAATGAATGTGTCCTGTCATTGTTATGTAGGGTAGGTGCTTACCTAAATCAGGCCAGGGCAAATCTCAACCAGAAACAGAAGCCTGGTTGAAAAACCTAGGGAGTCGGCACTATGCAACCTGCCTGGAACTACAACGGGGTGCTGCTAGGTTCTAGGCCCAAGGGCCACGAAGGGAACCACCAAGAGCCATGAAAATTACATCCTATTCCACATATTCACCCCAAAGTTCAATGCGCTTGGCACATCATTTCTCAAGTTTCTTTAACTCTTCACAAAATATTCTGTCTGGTCACTGAAATACTGCGGACAGCTTAAAAGTCACTGGAGTAGTTGGTGCTACTACAGTGATAGCCGGAATCTCCTGGGTCCTGCTGGGGTTCTGTGCAAGCAGGCTTCCCCTCTGAATACTGACCACAGAGGCGAGTCGTTTGCTGGGGACTCCTGCCATTCATAAGCTGCCTTGTATTTTTTTAAAGGAGAGCAAGGCGTTCGCTGATTTAAAAGGACAAAGAGGAGGGGTGGTGACATCACAGTCTTCACTTTGTCTAATCACAGAACACCTTGCATTTCCAGAAAATAAAAGGCAGTCTTTAAAATGGTGGCAATGCCTTGCAAGCAGCCCCCTGTGGCGGGTATGCAGCGGGGAAGCTGCTCACCCAGAAGATTGTGGCTATCATTGTAGTAGTGCCAACTACTACAGCGATTGTCAGTTTCCCCAGTGGCTCATCAGCTATGAGATATCTACAGTATACTTACGCTGGGCCAAGTTAAACATGCAATATAGATCATACCTGGAGTTCAGCTTTAAAACAATTGTATTCTTATTTTTTTTTTTGAAAGGTCTCTCAAGCAATCAATATGTAATATACATTTCCAAATCTTCTCAGAATGTAACATAATGATGATCTAATGGCAGTTAATACTTATAGCCGATTACCTTTCCAGTAGTCCTATAGTAAAACTGCCAGCTGTTACTTAAGTCCCTAAAGTATACAGCCATTAAAACCTTTTAGCGTTAGGCATAGGTGAAAACAGTTAGAACCTCTGTCATTTTTTTACTGCTATCCAGGGAATGTTTCACTTTCTCACTTGCTGTCACAGTGACAAGAGAAAACCCTCCAATGGAGCCTTAGATAGCAATAAAAGCCCAACAGGAATTATAAATTTTCCCCAAAACTTAGAAAAAAAAAAAAAAGTTTTGGCTGTATTGACATCTTAAATTTAAAGGGCTCATGCACAAAGATGGTAAGAGGCACAAAAAATATGCTCTAGTGTAAAAATCAAGGTGACTTTAGGGAGCCATAGGTGGCTCATACAGGTGGTCACATAGGTGAATGGCTGTACTCAGGTAAAAAGCGACGCTTTCTCGGATCAGCATTTACAACGCACATGACGTATTTCCCGAATGCAAAGTTCTGCATTTGGGAAATACGTCATACACACATCAATACTGACGTATGGAAGAGGGCATTGCCTATCCCCATGCAAATACTGACATTGAGAAAGTGTGTACCTGCACAGGAATTTCTGGGATTCTCCAGCAGCCAATCAGGATGATGGGGGAAGCATGGGGAGATGAGAAATGTGTACCGTATCATGCCTGTTATTCAGTCTCACTATTTCCATACATTTTTTTGTTTAATGCAGGTTTATTCCAACCCATCACGTTTGGAGCATCATGATGAAGAGCAGAAGGACACAATGTTGAAACGACATCTATTTTTTAAAACCACATTTGCAATACCAAATCGATCGGTAATGAGCTTTTTGCATCAAAATCACCAACTTTCTAATAGGAAGCTGCATGGAGTCAGAAACTCGCTGCGGAGTGTCTGGACACTGCAGATCATCACTCAAAAGTAATCACACCCTGAGCGAGTTTTGTACTACATACTGGAACATTTATGTTATTAGGAATTCTAAAAAATAAGTTATTTTCCTTTTTTTGTCCTTTGAATACAATTGTGATTGAAGGTATTTTATAAATTATTAGATGATATAGTGAATACATTGATCTGTCAATCCATCCATCCATTTCTCTTTGCATCCAACAACCTGTCCATCTAACGATCTGTCTGTCTATCCATCTGTCCACCCATCAATCTCTCCATCACCGTATCTGTTTATCTATGTCTCTGTCCATCCATTCATCTATCTGTCCTCCCATCCATCTGTCTGTCCATCCAGCGATCCATTTGTCCACCTATATATCCATCCATATATGTCTATCTATCCATCTGCCCATCCATCCATCCATTTCTCCATCAATGTCTCTGTCCATCCATTTATCTATCTACCCATCTATCCATTATCCATATATTTCTCTTTGCATCCAACAATTTGTCCATCTATCTATCTGTCCAGACATCAATCCATCTCTCAAATCACTGTCCTCCCATCCATCTGTCCACCTATATATTAATCCATATGTCCATCCATTAGTCTATCTATCTAATAAATTTGCCAGTCAAGCCATCTATATGCCGGTCATCCATCCACCCACCCACAGATACCATCTATCCATCTGAATATCCTTTTATCTGTATAACCTATCTAGCCATCCATCCATATGAATACCTATCTATCCATCTATATATAACCTATCCATCTATCTATATGTATGTCCTATCTATCGGTTCATCCATCCATAGAGTCTATCTATCTATCCATCAACATTAAGCAACTTTTTATGTATCTACAGTTCGGCTCTTTGCAGCACAGCTGTTATGCAGTTGATCAGTTAACATTTTGTACAGAACTCCAGAGGCTGCATTCACTGGGAAAGATTAGCTTTACATATGCCTGCCAACGGTTTTTGGAGAACGTACAGGTTACAGATATCCTGATTCCTAACAAAACCAAAACTCACTAAGCTAAAGATACTGAGCATGCATTTGTTATCATATATACTGATTACTTCCAGTAGGTGGCAATATTAACCCTAACCTATGAAGTACAGCTTTGCCTTCATCATACAGAAGCTATTTACATGTCATCACTTCCATCACAAATCCTAAATATAAGGGTTCATTCCTAATTCAAGGATAGGGGCAGAGCCATGAAATGGATCTCTTTCTGACCCAGTTGCCAACTATGCGCCGGTTGCTTTATAACACAGATACAGCCTACATATATATATAGCAATTGATAGAAACGTACATATGGATGTCTCTGGCTGCTTAGTGCCACATATGGACACTATTGCTTAAATAGGATTTTGAAACAAGGGAATGGTTATTTTCTATTGTCTTTAAAAAAATAAAAATATTTATTTACATTAAAAATTATTTTGTAACACCACATGTTCCACTTGAATGCTTTCCCTGAATCCGTCTTTAGAAAACAATCAATACTGAGGCAGAATAGTTAACTAAATAAGAGAATCACTTTTTTTTTTTTTTTTTTTTTTTTTTAAGGATTGCAGAGCCATTAATTCTCAATCATGCAGGCTTGTTTCAGGCTTGTTATCCATCGTCAGTGCAAGATGTAGAATCCATGGCTTGTGAGAAGTGGGGCTTGAGAAACCGCTGACCAGGACTAGTTATCCTGTCTTGTTTCCCATAGAAATATAAACGGCTGTGTAGCTAGAATTTTGCAACGGTATGCGCACAGCTTGCACACTTTTCCTGAATCATTGGCATAGAGAAAACAATCAATTTTGAGGCAGTGCAATTAATTAACCATCCAGAATCGAATTAATCTAAATGACGCCACCTGCTAGTGCCCATTTCCTAGGGGAGCAAACAGACCAACAGTCTACCATATAAAACAACTGTTACAATTTTACAGTCCTTTCTTCAAAATGGGATATAGTGTCACTTATAATATTCTTCCTCGGGAATATGCATTATATTGTATATATATCAATGAACGATAAAAAAATATAAAAGATTTGCCAACAATCAATCATTTTCTTGTGCTATACGAGAGATCTGCCAAAAGCGAGTCATTTTATTATAGTGTATATGAAATTGGTTATCTCCCAGCATGCGCTGTGGCCAATTAATCATGAAACGGAGCGTTACACGGCTTGCCCATAACTTCTAAACTGTCTCCTTTCCTTAGAGAAAAGGACCAAAGACTTGTGATAACTAAAATGTCAAATGGAACATTGTGGGAGAGAAGGGCAATATACCTGTTAGAAGGAATGCCAAAAGAGAGGGGAAGACAGAGCGGGGTGGACACTGGTAGAAAAAGAGTACAAAGAGAGAGAAAGAGGGATAGAGAGCAGAAAAGAAAAGGAGAGCTAGACAGACAAAAAGGCAAAAGGGGGGGGGGAATCAAGGGGTGCATGAGAGAGAGAGAGAGAGAGAGAGAGAGAGAGAGAGAGAGAGAGAGAGAGAGAGAGAGAGAGAGAGAGAGAGAGAGAGAGAGGACTGAGGGAGTGTGTAAGGGACAATGGAAAGGGAAAGGAAGAGAAAGAAGAGGAGATAAAAAGGGCAAACGGGGTTATCAAGGGGTGCATATAGGAAAGAGAGATGACAGAGGGAGTGTATAAGGGATGAGGGAGAGGTAATAGAAAAAAAAGGAATAGATAAAAAGGGAAAGAAAAAGGGATAGAGAGAGCAGAAAAGAAGAGCTAGAAAGACCAAATTGGGGACCAAGGGGTGTATATAGGCAGGAGAGAGGAGGGGGGGGGGGTGAAGGGATAAGGGAGAGGAAAGGGGAGAGGGAAGGGAAGAGAAAGAAAATAAAATAATGGATAAGGGAGTGAAAAAGAGAAAGGCAGACAAAAAGAAGAAAAAATGAATGGGATAAGAAAGAGAAAGAAATATAAAAGCAGACAGAAAAAAAAAAAGATAAAAGAATGGATAAGAGGAGGGGAAAAAAGAAAGATGAAAAAGCAATGGGTAAGGGAGAGAAAGGTGTAGACAGCCAAAGAACAGGATGAAGAAAGAATAAGACAGAAAAAATGAGACAGACAGAAAAAATGTGAAAGGGGTAAAGAATAATGGAAGAAGAGATAAAGTTAAAGAGGAAAAAGAACAAATGAATAGCAAGAAAAAGGACAAGACAGAGGTAACATTAAGAAGCAGTTGAGTGGAACAGGAACAATCTGGAGATGTACACAACAAGCCTCAGCACATAGAACACACATGTGATATAATGTACATTTTCCAATTGATTTCACTATAAGAGAGGTAGGCTTGATTAGTGCTGCTCTTATTAAAGTTAGCCCTAGATAGATAATGCTGCACAGTACATCTATATTCCCCCTTTACTGTATGCTCAGTACACCATCATGTGTTATTTTTTTTTTTTACATATAAAGCACATGTTAACAAAAGAGCTGGTTAACTATACTGGAGAAAAGACAGGAAAATTACACAGAGATAAGACACTGGCAAACTACAGCCATGGCCGATGCGGATGTTGGGAGGAATACAAAGCAGCACTCTACAAAGACCATTCCAAACCATGACACCTGTGTGCTGGTGCCTGCATGCACATAAAATGATATATATAAAAAAAGAAAATATATTAAATTAAATAGGCTGGATCACATGCATTGTACTACTACCCTGTCTATGTACTGCGTTTACATGGTGAACATATAGACATTGTATTGCTTAACACAGAAAAGTGCCCAACAGCCAGCTGTGAGCCAAGCAAGACCAATGAATAACATATAGGAAGGCTTCTATGCTGAACATCATTCATTGTCTTGTTACAGAATATACTAGAAAGATAGCACATAAAACAGGTAAACATCAGTTAAACATGACAAACTCCAACAACAAATTTCTCTGATTTGCCTCCTTTTGATCCGTTATATGCACACCACAGCATTTGAAAGCATTTAATCTATCTGCTCCACAAGTGCAAAAAAGTAGCTGATCTAGAGCTGATAAATTCCTAAGCTCCCTGCCTCTGGACTGTTATCAGTTAGCACTGTTCCCTGCAAACCCCCTCCGGAAACCTCTGGACTGTTATCAGTGAGCATTGTCCCCTGCTACCTCCATGAACTACAAACCCCCCCCCCACTGTCCAGAAAGCTCTGGACTGATATCAGTTAGCAACCTCCATAGACTACAAAACACATCCCCCTTGCTATGGAAGAGAGAGAGTGGTGTCTTAGTCCCAGCACAGTATCATGTCCTCCTAACACGCTTTCTATCCTAGGGTGACCATGCTGCTCAGTAAGGTTGTCACCATGGGCAGGAAGTTAATGACAGGTTAAAATAAGAGAAAAAAAAAAAAGAAAACAAATGCATACACCACTACTATCAGTAAGCTGCATTACTGTCATTTTTTGGTCCGGATATGTTTTAACTTCCATTAAAATGGAGAATAGATGGGAACACAGATCACAATGTAGCTGATAAGATGTGGTCTCATTTAATACAGTACTCCAGTTTGATACATTGTAGCTGCTGCTATTATAATATTATCATTATTATTATTATTGTTAATACCAATCTCCTGAACAGTTATAAATGCATAGCTGCTGCTGTCATCATCATTACTACTATTAACAATAATTGATCTTCTGAACAGATACTAATGGAGAATAGATGGGAACACAGATCACAATATAGCTGATCAGAAGTGATCCCATTTAACACAGTACTCCAGTTTGATACATTGTAGCTGCTGCGATTATATTATTAATACTATTGGTAATACTAATCTTATTAACAGAAATAAATGCATAGCTGCTGCCATCATTATTATTAATAATCAATATTCTGAACAGGTATAGATACATGATAGCTGCTGTTATTATTTTTATTAAATTTTGATGAATCCTCTGAACAGATATAAACATAATAGCTGCTGTTATTTATTATTAATTTAATTATTTAGTATTATTTTTTTTATTATGATGATGAATCTTCTGAACATACATAAATATATATATATATCTGCTGTCATTTATTATTATTATTATTATTATTATTATTATTATTATTATGATGATGCATCTTCTGAACAGATATATATATATTAGCTGTTGTCATTTATTATTATTTTGTTTTATTATGATGAATCTTCTGAACAGATATATACATTATAGTGATTATTATTGATTATGAATCCTGTGAACAGATGTTACAAGCAGAGTTCCTGGTGAAGTATTATTGGAGATTCGGGTTATAGACACTCATCACCTGAACACATTACAAATCAAAGTTATTTTTAAAGCATAATATGTATTCAATGTAAATATAATATATAAATATAATAAGAGTTGGGAATAAAAGCCCCCCATGATCCCCCCATTACCCAGCAATCAGAACAAGGGACATTGCAGGAAAGTGAAATGAGCAGCGATGAGTATAGAAGGGTGGTACTCCCGGGTGAGGGTGCCCCCTGTGCGGTCCTCAGTCCGGGGTGGGAGGGAAGGGGTCCCCGGTGTGTAGAAGTTGATGAGATCGGAGGGTGTATGGGGGAGGGAGTAGTGATATATCAGTGGAAGGAAGGGGAGATCTCACTCACCTTGTCGGCTTCATGAGCCTTCCCGACCCGGGGGGTCCCCTCCTCCCATAGGACATGCGGCGCTCATATGGGGGGCTCTCTCCTTCCTCTCCCCCGCATGCTGCACCAACCCGGCGGACACGGAGACTGAGCGGAGAGCACCGAGCCGGAGAGGGAGGATCCGCCCACCGCCCCGCCCACCTACACTCTGATCGATCCACTCACTACAACATGCAGAGATGTATAGACAGAGCCACAGACACAGAGATATAAAGAGCAGACAGAGCCACAGACACAGAGATATAAAGAACAGACAGAGCCACAGACACAGAGATATAAAGAGCAGACAGAGCCACAGACACAGAGATATAAAGAACAGACAGAGCCACAGACACAGAGATATAAAGAGCAGACAGAGCCACAGACACAGAGATATAAAGAACAGACAGAGCCACAGACACAGAGATATAAAGAACAGACAGAGCCACAGACACAGAGATATATAGACAGAGCCACAGACACAGAGATATATAGACAGACAGAGCCACAGACACAGAGATATATAGACAGAGCCACAGACACAGAGATATATAGACAGAGCCACAGACACAGAGATATATAGACAGAGCCACAGACACAGAGATATATAGACAGAGCCACAGACACAGAGATATATAGACAGAGCCACAGACACAGAGATATATAGACAGAGCCACAGACACAGAGATATATAGAACAGACACAGACACGGACAGGGCTGGACTGGGACAAAAATTTGGCCCTGGACTTCACCCAGAGCGGCCCACTTTAATTTTGAAAACATGCACATAACCAGTATATAAAACCATACGCAATTGCGCAGTATGGATACTTATTGAGTTTGGGATGGATCTGAGGGAAGCGGTGCGGCCTTTGTATGGGGCATCAGAGCGACCTGGGGGAAAATTGACACCTTGCCCCCTGGTAGGGTGACCACACTTCCAGACTGCCATTCAGGGACAATTTTGCCAAGGACCGGGGGGAAAATGTAGTCTCAGGGTTGACGGGGAATTCAGCGGTGGGGGTAATTTGTCGGGTGAATGGCTGGTGCTGGCAATGAAAACATCCCAACACCATGCTTAATATGGTGTCAGGATGATCAAATCACATTATTTCTGTGAGGGCAGAGAGAGAGAGAGAGAGAGGGGGTCAGGAAGAGAGAGAGAGAGGACAGGGAAAGAGAGAGGGGGGACAGGGAGAGAGAGAGGGGGAGGACAAGGAGAGAGTGAGGAGGGACAAGGAGAGAGAAAGGACAGGGAAAGAGAGAGAGGGGGACAGGGAGAGAGAGAGAGGGGGGACAGGGAGAGAGGGGGGACAGGGAGAGAGAGGGGAGAGAGAGGGGGCAGGGAGAGAGAGGGGAGAGAGAGGGGGGACAGGGAGAGAAAGAGAGGGGGGACAGGGAGAGAGAGAGGGGGGACAGGGAGAGAGAGAGGGGGGGACAGGGAGAGAGAGATAGAGGGGGACAGAGAGAGAGGGGGGGCAGGGAGAGAGAGAGGACAGGGAAAGAGAGAAAGGGGGGCAGGGGGACAGGGAGAGAGAGAGGGGGGGGAGGACAAGGAGAGAGAGAGGAGGGACAAGGAGAGAGAGAGGGGGGGGACGGGGAGAGAGAGAGAGGACAGGGAAAGAGAGAAAGACAGAGAGGGGGACAGGGAGAGAGAGTGGGGGACAGGGAGAGAGAGAGGGGGGACAGGGAGAGAGAGGGTGGACAGGGAGAGAGAGAGAGGGGGTGGACAGGGAGAGAGAGGGGGGACAGGGAGATAGAGAGGGAGGGGGGACAGGGAGAGAGAGAGGGGGGACAGGGAGAGAGGGGGGGACAGGGAGAGAGAGGGGGGCAGGGAGAGAGAGAGGGGGACAGGGAGAGAGAGAGAGGGGGGACAGGGAGAGAGAGAGAGGGGGGGGACAGGGAGAGAGAGGGGGGAGAGAGGGGGGGACAGGGAGAAAGAGGGGGGAGGGAAAGAGAGAGGGAGGGACAGGGAGAGAGAGAGGGAGGAGGGAGAGAGAGGGGGGACAGGGAGAGAGAGAGAGAGAGGGGGGGGACAGGGAGAGAGAGAGAGGGGGGACAAGGAGAGAGAGAGGGGGCAGGGAGAGACAGAGGGAGGACAGGGAGAGAGAGAGAGGGGGGACAGGGAGAGAGAGGGGGACAGGGAGAGAGAGAGAGGGGGGACAGGGGGAGAGAGAGAGGGGGGACAAGGAGAGAGAGAGGGGGCAGGGAGAGACAGAGGGGGGACAGGGAGAGAGAGAGAAGGGGGACAGGGAGAGAGAGAGAGAGGGGGGACAGGGAGAGAGAATAGGGAGGGGGCAGAGAGAGGGGTCCGGGTCTGCACAGTGACAGTGCTCATATCACTCACTTGAATGGTGCAGCAGGGACTTTAATGTGGCTGTCGAGTCGACTACTTGTTTAATCTTCCCGCTCCCTCTTGCTCTTCATCAATGTAACGCGCAGGCAGGGAGAGAGGGTCGGGAAGCGGTGTGTCACAAGCTGGCTCATTCACAGCTGAGACTGAGAGCATTGTGCGAACCCCCTCTTCTAGGGCAGCTGCACCGTACCGCTGCCCACACACTGACACCAGGGATGTCCCGGAGAATGCAGCGGCCGTCGGAGAACTTCTGTCCCCGCCCACCAGCGTGACATTTCAGACACCTATTACAGCGGCAGAGCCTATCGGCTCTGTGCTACAGGTGGTGTTCGGGCCGGCAACAGATGCAGTGAAACACTGAAGTATCATCCCGACCCACCACTCCTGAATTGCCGCCTCGGTCCCATGGTAGGGCCGGCCCTAGGCAGTACAGCAGTGCTCAAAATAATGGCTGCGCGGCCCGCGCAGCCATTATTTTGACAGGCTGTCACTGAAACCGGCCTTCTGAGCCATCAGCCCACCGGGAAACTCCCGGTAGTCCCGATGGCCAGTACATGCCTGGACACAGAGATATATAGACAGAGCCACAGACACAGAGATATATAGACAGAGCCACAGAGATATATAGAACAGACAGATCCACAGACACAGAGATATATAGACAGACAGAGCTACAGACACAGAGATATACAGTATAGAACAGTTAGAGTCACAGACACAGAGATATATAGACAGACAGAGCCACAGACACAGAGATATATAGAACAGACAGAGAACAGACATAGCTATACAGTCATGCTCATAAGTTTACATACCCTGGCAGAATTTATGATTTCCTGGCCATTTTTCAGAGAATATGAATGATAACACAAAAACTTTTCTTTCACTCATGGTTAGTGTTTGGCTGAAGCCATTTATTATCAATCAACTGTGTTTACTCTTTTTACGTCATACTGTTTACAGAAACTACCCAAATGACCCTGATCAAAAGTTTACATACCCCAGTTCTTAATTGCAATTGCACCCTTTAACATTAATGACAGCTTGAAGTCTTTTGTGGTATTTGTGGATGAGGCTCTTTATCTTCTCAGATGGTAAAGCTGCCCATTCCTCTTGGCAAAAAGCCTCCAGTTCCTGTAAATTCTTGGGCTGTCTTGCATGAACTACTCGTTTGAGATCTCCCCAGAGGGGCTCATTATTAATATTGAGGTCAGGAGACTGAGATGGCCACTCCAGAACCTTCACTTTATTCTGCTGTAGCCAATGACAGGTTGACTTGGCCTTGTGTTTTGGATCATTTTCATGTTGGAATGTCCAAGTACGTCCCATGCACAGCTTCCTGGCTGATGAATGCAAATGTTCCTCCAGTAGTTTTTGATAACATACTGCATTCATCTTGCCATCAACTTTGACCAAATTTCCTGTGCCTTTGTAGCTCACACATCCCCAAAACATCAGCAATCCACCTCCATGTTTCACAGTAGGAATGGTGTACCTTTCATCATAGGCCTTGTTGACTCCTCTCCAAATGTAGCATTTATGGTTGTGGCAAAAAGCTAAATTTTGGTCTCATCACTCCAAATGACTTTGTGCCAGAAAGTTTGAGGCTTGTTTCTCTGCTGTTTGGCGTATTGTAAGCGGGATACTTTGTGGCATTTGCGTAGTAATGGCTTTCTTCTGGCGACTTGACCATGCAGCCCATCTCTCTTCAAGTGCCTCCTTATTGTGCATCTTGAAACAGCCACACCACATGTTTTCAGAGAGTCCTGTATTTCATCTGAAGTTATTTGTGGGTTTTTCTTTGCATCCCGAACAATGTTCCTGGCAGTTGTAGCTAAAATATTAGTTGGTCTACCTGACCGTGGTTTGGTTTCAACAGAACCTTTCAACTACCTTTTCCTGCAGATCCTTTCTTTTGCTTTCCCCATGACTCAGAATCCAAAAACGTCAGTGCAGCACTGGATGACAGATGCAAGGGTCTGTCAGGAGTCCAGAAACTCATTGACCTTTTATACACACACACTAACAGATCACAGGTGAGGGTGGTTACCTTTAATAGCCATTCAAACCCCTTTGTGTCAACTTGTGTGCATGTTATCAGGCCAAAATCACCAGGGTATGTAAACTTTTGATCAGGATCATTTGGGTAGCTTCTGTTGTCATTATGATTTAAAAAGAATAAACACAGTTGATTGATAATAAATGGCTTCAGCCAAACACTAACCATGACTGAAAGAAAAGTTTTTGTGTTACATAGTTACATAGTAGGTGAGGCTGAAAAAAGACACATGTCCAACCTATGTGTGTGATTATAGGTTGGACTTGATTATATAGTGTTATCATTCATATTCTCTGAAAAATGACCAAGAAATCATAAATTCTGCCAGGGTATGTAAACTTGTGATATATATATTGCTAAAATCATTTAAGTTCATTTTTTTCCTCATTAATGTACACACAGCACCCCATATTGACAGAAAAACACAGAATTGTTTACATTTTTGCAGATTTATTAAAAAAGAAAAATGGAAATATCACATGGTCCTAAGTATTCAGACCCTTTGTTGTTACACTCATATATTTAAATTAGGTGCTGTCCATTTCTTCTGATCATCCTTGAGGCTGGGTTCACACTGGTCCGACAAACACTCCGACATTGGGAGCTCATGTCGCATGACGTGTGAAATCCAATGTTTCCCAATGGGAGCCGTCCTAACTGGTCCAACACAAGTCGTTCCGACTTTAGAAATGCTCCCTGTACTACTTTGGTCCGACTTTGATCCTACTTCAGCCTATTGACTATCATTGAAGTCGGATCAAAGTCGGATCGCCGTCTCACATGATCCGACATCGGCACGCGACTTGTGCTCAGATGATCTTGAGGAGGAACTCCGCGCCAAATTTTAAATAAAAAACCGGCATGGGTTCCCCCTCCAACAGCATACCAGGCCCTTAGGTCTGGTATGGACCTTGAGGGGAACCCCCTAGGCCGAAAAAACGGTGTGGAGGTCCCCCCCAATCCATACCAGACCCTTATCCGAGCACGCAGCCCGGCCGGTCAGGAATGGGGATGGGGACGAGCGAGCGCCCCCCCCCCTCCTGAACCGTACCAGGCCGCATGCCCTCAACATAGGGAGGTTGGTGCCTTGGGGGAGGTTGGTGCGTTGTGGCCCCCCCCACCCCAAAGCACCTTGTCCCCATGTTGATGAGGACAAGGGCCTCTTCCCGACAACCCTGGCCGTTGGTTGTCGGGGTGCTTATCGGAATCCGGGAGCCCCCTTTAATAAGGGGGCCCCCAGATCCCGGCCCCCCACCCTATGTGAATGAGTATGGGGTACATGGTACCCCTACCCATTCACCTAGGGAAAAAGTGTCAATAAAAAAAAAACACTACACAGATTTTTAAAGTAATTTATTAGACAGGTCCGGGTGTCTTCTTCCAACTTCGGGGGTCTCTCTGGTTCTTCTCCGCGCTCTCCGGATCTTCTGCCGGGCTCCTCCACTATCTTCTGCTCTTTTGCCGCTCTTTTGCTATAGCGGAGGAGCCCGGTTTTCAGTCTTCTGCCTTCTGCCCTCTTCTCTTCTTCTGATGTTGACACGAGGCTCTCTCCAGCTGGAATGCACTCTGGGCGCTCAGCTCTGACTTATATAGGCGGTGACAGTCCCTGGGCATGCTGGGACTGTGACGTTTTAGGGGGCGTGGTCAATTGAGCATCTCTGGAGAGACCTAAAATGGCTGTCCACCAACGTTTACCATCCAACCTGACAGAACTGGAGAGGATCTACAAGGAGGAATGGCAGAGGATCCCCAAATCCAGGTGTGAAAAACTTGTTGCATCTTTCCCAAAAAGACTCATGGCTGTATTAGATCAAAAGGGTGCTTCTACTAAATACTGAGCAAAGGGTCTGAATACTTAGGACCATGTGATATTTCAGTTTTTCTTTTTTAATAAATCTACAAAAATGTCAACAATTCTGTGTTTTTCTGTCAATATGGGGTGCTGTGTGTACATTAATGAGGAAAAAAATGAACTTAAATGATTTTAGCAAATGGCTGCAATATAACAAAGAGTGAAAAATTTAAGGGGGTCTGAATACATTCTGTCCCCACTGTATATATACCACTTCCTTTAACCACTTGCCGACCGCCGCACGACTATATACGTCGGCAGAATGGCACGGGCAGGCAAAAGGACTTACATGTACGTCCTTGCCTGCCCGCGGGTGGGGGGTCCGATCGGACCCCCCCCCCGTTGCCTGCGGCGGTCGGCAAATGTCCCCCGGCGATCGGTGGTGAGGGGGAGGCCATCCATTCGTGGCCCCCCCCTCGCGATCGCTCCCAGCCAATGGGATCATTTCCCTGCCTCTGTATTGTACACAGAGGCAGAGGAAATGATGTCATCTCTCCTCGGCTCGGTATTTTCCGTTCCGGGCCGAGGAGAGAAGACTGAAATGTGAGTGCACAACACACACACACACAGTAGAACATGCCAGGCACACATTACACCCCGATCCCCCCCCCGATCGCCCCCCGATCCCCCCCCAATCACCCCCTCCCGTCACAAACTGACACCAGCAGGTTTTTTTTTTTTTTCTGATTACTGTATTGGTGTCAGTTTGTGACAGTTACAGTGTCAGGGCAGTGAGTGTTAGGCCCCCTGTAGGTCTAGGGTACCCCCCTAACCCCCCCTAATAAAGTTTTAACCCCTTGATCACCCCCCGTCACCAGTGTCGCTAAGCGATCATTTTTCTGATCGCTGTATTAGTGTCGCTGGTGATGCTAGTTAGTGAGGTAAATATTTAGGTTCGCCGTCAGCGTTTTATAGTGACAGGGACCCCCATATACTACCTAATAAATGTTTTAACCCCTTGATTGCCCCCTAGTTAACCCTTTCACCACTGATCACTGTATAACCGTTACGGGTGACGCTGGTTAGTTTGTTTATTTTTTATAGTGTCAGGGCACCCGCCGTTTATTACCGAATAAAGATTTAGCCCCCTGATCGCCCGGCGGTGATATGCGTCGCCCCAGGCAGCGTCAGATTAGCGCCAGTACTGCTAACACCCACGCACGCAGCATACGCCTCCCTTAGTGGTATAGTATCTGTACGGATCAATATCTGATCCGATCAGATCTATACTAGCGTCCCCAGCAGTTTAGGGTTCCCAAAAACACAGTGTTAGCGGGATCAGCCCAGATACCTGCTAGCACCTGCGTTTTGCCCCTCCGCCCGGCTCGGCCCATCCCACCCAAGTGCAGTATCGATCGATCACGGTCACTTACAAAACACTAAACGCATAACTGCAGCGTTCGCAGAGTCAGGCCTGATCCCTGCGATCGCTAACAGTTTTTTTGGTAGCGTTTTGGTGAAATGGCAAGCACCAGCCCCAGGCAGCGTCAGGTTAGTGCCAGTAGCGCTAACACCCACGCACGCACCGTACACCTCCCTTAGTGGTATAGTATCTGAACTGATCAATATCTGATCCGATCAGATCTATACTGGCATCCCCAGCAGTTTAGGGTTCCCAAAAACGCAGTGTTAGCGGGATCAGCCCAGATACCTGCTAGCACCTGCGTTTTGCCCCTCCGCCCGGCCCAGCCCAGCCCACCCAAGTGCAGTATCGATCGATCACTGTCACTTACAAAACACTAAACGCATAACTGCAGCGTTCGCAGAGTCAGGCCTGATCCCTGCGATCGTTAACAGTTTTTTTGGTAGCGTTTTGGTGAACTGGCAAGCGCCAGCGGCCTAGTACACCCCGGTCGTAGTCAAACCAGCACTGCAGTAACACTTGGTGACGTGGCGAGTCCCATAAGTGCAGTTCAAGCTGGTGAGGTGGCAAGCACAAATAGTGTCCCGCTGCCACCAAGAAGACAAACACAGGCCCGTCGTGCCCATAGTGCCCTTCCTGCTGCATTCGCCAATCCTAATTGGGAACCCACCACTTCTGCAGCGCCCGTACTTCCCCCATTCACATCCCCAACCAAATGCAGTCGGCTGCATGAGAGGCATTTTTATGTCCTCCCGAGTACCCCTACCCAGCGAACCCCCCAAAAAAGATGTCGTGTCTGCAGTAAGCGTGGATATAGGCGTGACACCCGCTATTATTGTCCCTCCTGTCCTGACAATCCTGGTCTTTGCATTGGTGAATGTTTTGAACGCTACCATTCACTAGCTGAGTATTAGCGTAGGGTACAGCATTGCATAGACTAGGACACACTTTCACAGGGTCTCCCAAGATGCCATCGCATTTTGAGAGACCCGAACCTGGAACCGGTTACAGTCAGAGGAAGGGAATATGGGGATTATGACGGTGCCAGGAAAAACACAGTATATTTTTTTAAAATAAATAATTTTTATTAAGACATCTCATGTATATAAAAAATATAAACAGAAAGATTACAAAATTAAGGTGTGCATAAATGCTAAAAACATATCTGTAGTGAACTTCACAGGGCTTGGCCTCATGGGTGTGACGGCCAATGCGAAGGGTAGGTATTTTAATTATCCGACATGTTTCGCCAGTGTTGGCTTCTTCAGGGATAGGTTGTTAATACCTAGAACGCTACAATAATTCTGTGAAAATGACATAATAATCAGTAGATGTAATCGAATGAATGATACAATAGAAAAAATATCATTTAAATAGATATATATATATATGTTTGCGAGCTGACAGTATAGACTAACCTCCACCATCACCCAAAGGGCACCAAGAGAAAGTCCCCACACAACATCGGGCAGCCCAGAGATCCCCATCCCGAAACAATCACCCAACCAGACATTCTATAGATGGAAATGAGATACCTGCAAGTCACCAAGGGGGGCCCCCACACACCTCCAGCACTAAACCTCCAGCCAAGATCACAATGAGTAGCTGCAGGGGGCAGTAAAAAGGACCTGGCCAAGTATGTATCTAAAGAGGTATAAATTATTTAGAATAAGATCATTTATCATAATGTCATATTTTTTCCAAAGAAGTCATATAAGTTCCAATAGTTGGTGGAGAGAATTCATTATATGGGACTAAAGAGTCTCCAATTAATGTACTTACAAAATAGTGCTCTTTAAAGTGAATGGCGGGACACCGATAAGTCCTTCAGCTTAGAGAGAAACTTTAAGCAACAATAGGAAACGTATCTCTATGATTTGCATAAACAAGAGAAGAGTTTATATGCCACTTGTAAGATTATCTGGGGGGGAGAAGGTATAATCACAGAATGCACTTTGGTTGATCCATAGGTAGATTACACCAGCGAAAAGCAAGGTAAGTACACACTTACCATTGAATAGATATAGAGCGAAATGCTGGGCTAAGTAAAGCCTGCAGCCGGTGATAACACTAGATAGGAAAAACCAAAAAGCAAAAGATAGTAAGAACAAAAAGTAAGTCTATTAAGGCGCCAAGCAATAAGGGTCCATACTAGTACCTACCCAGTCAAGTGGTGGTTGATACGTCGGTGTCCTGTAACATCCCTGGCGAGTGTGCTGGCCTGGGATGCCGGCGTTCTTATGCCCCCCACACACGCGCGGCGTCTGACGTCACCGCACGTGTGAGCGGACAAAGGAAGCCACGGCGCATGCGCCCACCGCAAATCCATCCCGGCCTACAAGATCCAGAAGGCATTGCGGTGGTGTCCATGGTGATGTGGTCAACATCACAGACAGAACGCGGTGTCAGACGCCGCATAGAGCGGAGTGATACCTGGAAAAGAATAGAAATTTCCAATGCGTCGTGGCTAAGGTGGGCAGAGGGAATTCCCTACGCCCTTGGGTGTCCATACAGCTAAGTGTGTCCCCGGTAGGAGGCTAAAAGTACCGGATAAAGTGCATAAACCCCACATCAGGAAGCAGGGACTCAGGAACAATAGAGAAACCAGAAAGGGGATTGAGAGGGAATAAGGGAAGAGAAGGAGAAAAGAAAGGAGATGGGCCGGAAAGTAGAAAGACAGGAGAGGAAAGAGGCAAGGAAGGGGGGGAAAAAAGAAGAGAAAGAAGGGGAAGAAGGGAAATGGGAAGGGAAAGAGAAAGCCCGAGCATCCGAGGGCACGGGGACGTCATCGAGGCACACAGAGGGAGAAGGTAAAGGTGGGCGAGAACACTCCAGGGACATGTGTAAAACCCCAAAGAAGCGCCTGCACACAAGGCATGAAATTGGGAAAGATTACAGAAGGAAAAATGAAGAGAGGGGGGGGGGTTTTTGTCCCTGGAGTGTGCTCACACAAGTCGCCCTGACAGCTCGCAAAAACCATACATAGGTAATAGTGATAAAGGTTCATAAATTACCAATCAAACAGCGAGGTCAACATATAATTTACAATAATGTACAAGATAATAAAGTAAGTGTCTTAACTGAACATAGATATACCGTGAAGTATCCCATAATAAAAGAAAGTATATTTTTTACTCCCAGAGAAAAAGGAAAGAAAGGGAAAAGGGGGGGGCTGTGTCCCAATCCAACATAGCCAACTTATGCATGGGGAGGGCTAAGGGGAGGATTATGAAGAAAACACATAAATAAAGTAAATGAATACAGTAAAACTTAATATAGTCCACATCACAGAGGAGTATTTTATAAGAAGGGTTTGAAACTAATATTTTCATTGAGCCCAGGATATCTGGTGGCATCCAAAATGTGTATCCACTTGGTTTCTAACTGTAAAAGTTTCTGGTCAATATCTCCACCCCTTACATGTACAGGGATGTGTTCTAATGCTGTAAATCCTATGACATGGGGATTAAACTCATGATACTGTGCTATATGTCGATTAATAGAGGTAGAAGTCTTCCCTTTCAATAAGGGTCATTGTCTTGTTGGAAGGTAAACCTTCGGCCCAGTCTGAGGTCCTGAGCACTCTGGAGAAGGTTTTCGTCCAGGATATCCTTGTACTTGGCCGCATTCATCTTTCCCTCGATTGCAACCAGTCGTCCTGTCCCTGCAGCTGAAAAACACCCCCACAGCATGATGCTGCCACCACCATGCTTCACTGTTGGGACTGTATTGGACAGGTGATGAGCAGTGCCTGGTTTTCTCCACACATACCGCTTAGAATTAAGGCCAAAAAGTTCTATCCTGGTCTCATCAGACAACAATTCTATCAGAATCTTATTTGTCACCATCTTGGAGTCCTTCAGATGTTTTTTTAGCAAACTCCATGCAGGCTTTCATGTGTCTTGCACTGAGGAGAGGCTTCCGTCGGGCCACTCTGGCATAAAGCCCTGACTGGTGGAGGGCTGCAGTGATGGTTGACTTTCTACAACTTTCTCCCATGTCCCGACTGCATCTCTGGAGCTCAGCCACAGTGATCTTTGGGTTCTTCTTTACCTCTCTCAACAAGGCTCTTCTCCCCCGATAGCTCAGTTTGGCTGGACGGCCAGCTCTAGGAAGGGTTCTGGTCGTCCCAAACGTCTTCTATTTAAGGATTATGGAGACCACTGTGCTCTTAGGTACCTTAAGTGCAGAGCAGAATTTTTTTTGTAACCTTGGCCAGATCTGTGCCTTGCCACAATTCTGTCTCTGAGCTCTTCAGGCAGTTCCTTTGACCTCATGATTCTCATTTGCTCTGACATTATTATTATTATTATTTATTATTATTATACAGGATTTATATAGCGCCGACAGTTACGCAGCGCTTTACAACATTAGGGCAGACAGTACAAGTACAATACAATTCAATACAGGAGGAATCAGAGGGCCCTGCTCATTAGAGCTTACAATCTAGGAGGGAGGGTCAAGTGATACAAAAGGGTAATAGCTGTGGGGGATGAGCTAATGGAGAAAATAGTGCAGTTGTTAGATGGAGACAGGATAGGCTTCTCTGAAGAGGAAAGTCTTCAGGGATCGCCTAAAAGTGGATAAAGTTGGAGACAGTCTGACAGATTGGGGTAGGGAATTCCAGAGGATGGGCGAGGCTCGGGAGAAGTCCTGGAGGCGGATATGGGAGGAGGTGATGAGGGAGCTAGAGAGCAGGAGGTCTTGGGAGGAACGGAGATGGCGATTAGGTTGGTATTTTGAGACTAGGTTAGTGATGTAGTGACAAGCACTGTGATTTGTAAGGTCTTATATAGACAGGTGTGTGGCTTTCCTAATGAAGTCCAATCAGTATAATCAAACACAGCTGAACTCAAATGAAGGTGTAGAACCATCTCAGGGATGATCAGAAGAAATGGACAGCACCTGAGTTAAATATATGAGTGTCACAGCAAAGGGTCTGAATACTTAGGACCATGTGATATTTCAGTTTTTCTTTTTTAATAAATCTGCAAAAATGTCAACAATTCTGTGTTTTTCTGTCAATATGGGGTGCTGTGTGTACATTAATGAGGAAAAATTAACTTAAATGATTTTAGCAAATGGCTGCAATACAACAAAGAGTGAAAAATTTAAGGGGGTCTGAATACTTTCTGTCCCCACTGTACAGGGGGTCCCCTAGTTACAAACATCCGACTTACAAACGACTCCTACTTACAAACGGAGGGAGACAACAGGAAGTGAGAGAAAATCTACCCCTAGGTAGGGAAATTCACTCCTGTAAGAGCTATTATGGGGAAAAGGTACCTCCACTGATGCTTTATCACCAAGGCTTGTTTCCACAACAACCCAAAATTTTCAAAATCCAATTGTCATTGGGACAGAAAGTGAGGTGAAATCTTCTGAACAGGGGCACACACAGAAAAACAAATGTTACAGGGGTGTTAACCCTTCCTTATGCTATCCAAAAAGCTTAAAAATAGTTTTTTTGGCTGGAGCTACACTTAAAAAATGTACCTGTTCCGACTTACAAACAGATTCAACTTAAGAACAAACCTACAGTCCCTAACTTGTTTGTAACCCGGGGACCCCCTGTATGTATATAGACAGAGAGACAGACAAACTTATGGATATACAGGCAGACAGACATATATTGTAGACAGACACATAGACATATAGATATACAGACTAGCAGACACACATAGACATATAGACAGAAAGACAGACTTAAGCCAACCATACATAGATCAAAATTCCATAGATCGACTTGTGTACAACCAGCCTGTCAGGTTTTCCATGATCGATCAGCACTGCCGGCTGTAGCCAGCAGCTCTGATCATTGTATTCTGAGGGTGGGGAAGGCTCCCTGCTGCCAGAATACAGATACAGAATAATCAGATCTTGTTTTAGGATCAGCCATCCTCTGCTTACGTTTAATATTATGGTGGCCGTACACACACCTCGGTTTTATCTTCCGATCGATGTGCGATTTGAATAAAATTATTGAATCGGCAAACAAGTAAATAGGCACATGGTGGTCATACGCAGTTCAATAAATAATCAGAAAATAAATAAAGAAGGATATATGGGATTTTATCGGTGATAAATATCTTCACCCTCAGAAAAAAGTTAAAACATGCATACAGTATCTCACAAAAATGTACACCCTTCACATTTTTGTAAATATTTTATTCTATCTTTTCATGTGACAACACTGAAGAAATGACACTTTGCTACAATGTAAAGTAGTGAGTGTACAGCTTGTATAACAGTGTAAATTTGCTGTCCCCTCAAAAAAAAACTCAACACACAGCCATTAATGTATAAACTTGTCTGGCAACAAAAGTGAGTACACCCCTAAGTGAAAATGTCCAAAAAAAGTGTCAATATTTTGTGTGGCCACCATTAATTTCCAGCACTGCCTTAACCCTCTCTGGCATGGAGTTCACCAGAGCTTCACAGGTTGCAACTGGGGTCCTCTTCTACTCCTACTATGACAACATCACGGAGTTGATGGATGTTAGAGACCTTGAGCTCCTCCACCTTCTGTTTGCGGATGCCCCACAGATACTCAATAGGGTTTAGGTCTGGAGACATGCTTGGCCAGTCCATCTTCTTTACCCTCAGCTTCTTTAGCAAGGCAGTGGTCATCTTGGAGGTGTGTTTGGGGTCGTTATCATGTTGGAATACTGCCCTGTGGCCCAGTCAGGCTGACCCCCCACCCCTTCAACCTCTGCAGAAATGCTGGTAGCACTCATACGTCTATTTTCCAAAGGCAACCTCTGGATATGACGCTGAGCACGTGCACTCAACTTCTTTGGTCGACCATGGCGAGGCCTGTTCTGAGTGGAATCTTCTTATAGCCTAGACCATCTTTATGTAGAGTAACAATTCTTTTTTGCCATGAGGTGCCATGTTGAACTTCCACTGACCAGTATGAGAGAGTGATAGCGATAGCGATTTGTTGCCAGCATTTTAGACATTAATGGCTGTGTGTTGAGTTATTTTGAGGGGACAGCAAATTTACACTGTTATACAAGCTGTACACTCACTACATTACATTGTAGCAAAGTGTCATTTCTTCAGTGTTGTCACATGAAAAGATATAATAAAATATTTACAAAAATGTGAGGGGTGTACTCACTTTTGTGAGATACTGTATATAAAAAAACATAAATTGTATTGTAACAAAGTCATATTTAAATGTGTAGGGGTATACACTCCATAAAAAACATTTCATATCCCAAATAACATTCGTACATCAGTTCAGCAACCCCTAACACCTCCCTACTTGTGAAAATGTTTGAAATAAACAATATACATTAATTACAACATTATCATTATAAAATTGCACAAAGCATAATAAGGTGAGGCGCTCAAGTCCCGAGACGTTTCGCAGGGTAGCTTCTTCAGGGATTCACACGGTGCAGCTGAGTACAACTAATGAGAGAAAATATCACATGATAGTATACATAGAGCAGAACAGAAACATACCAATTAAATCAACACGGCAAATCATATTTAATAACACAATGGCATTTACTTATAACAACCATTCCCTGTTGGGATATTCTTTCTACTAGTGGAGACCCAAATATGTACAGACTGCTAAGGTGAAGACAAAGGTGGAAAGATGGAACACCAACCAATCAATATGACTTGAGGTAGTTTATGGGGAGGAGAGAGTCAGCCAGTGGTCCCTGATATTTGCTTGACATTAAAAGCCTACAAAAGGTGGAAAAACCAAAACAGTACCCCAAAATCCCAAAAAAACAAAAACAACCCCCTAAGACTAAACAACAACAAATTATGTTGTAACATACACTCACTGCCACTTTATTAGGTACACCTGTTCAATTGCTTGATAACACAAATTTCTAATAAGCCAATCACATGGCAGCAACTCAATGCATTTAGGCATCTAGAAGTGGTGAAGACGACTTGCTGAAGCTGAAACTGAGCATCAGAATGGGGAAGAAAGGGGATTTAATTGACTTTAAACGTAGTGTGGTTTTTGGTGCCAGACGGACTGGTCAGAGTATTTCAAAAACTGCTGATCTACCGGGATTTTCACACACAACCATCTTTTGGGTTTACAGAGAATGGTCCGAAAAAGAGAAAATATCCAGTGAGCGGCAGTTGTGTGGAAGAAAATGCCTTATTGATATCAGAGGTCAAAGGAGAATAGCCAGACTGGTTCAAGATGATAGAAAAGCAATAATAACTCAAATAACCACTCGTCACAACCAAGATATGCAGAATACCATCTCTGAATGCACAACACATTGAACCTTGAAGCAGATGGGCTACGACAGCAGAAGACCACACTGGGTGCCACTCCTGCCAGCTAAGATCAGGAAACTGAGGCTACAATTCGCACAGGATCACCAAAATTGGACAATAGAAGATTGAAAAAACGTTGCCTGGTCTTAAGAGTCTCGATTTCAGCTGAGACATTCAGATGGTCGGGTCAGAATTTGGCGTAAACATGAAAGCATGGATCCATCCTGCCTTGTATCACCGGTTCAGGTTGGTGGGGTTGGTGTAATGTTGTGGGGGATATTTTTTAGCCACACTTAGTACCAATTGAGCATCATTTAAATGCCACGGCCTACCTGAGTATTGTTGCTGACCATGTCCATCTCTTTATGACTGCAGTGTCCCCATCTTCTGATGTCTACTTCCAGCAGGATAATGCACCATATCACAAAGCTCCAATCATCTCACCACTGGTTTCTTGAACATGACAATGAGGTCACTGTACTCCAATGGCCTCCACAGTCACCAGATCTCAATCCAATAGAGCATCATGGATGTGCAGCCGACAAATCTGCAGCAACTGTGTGATGCTATCATGTCACTATGGACCAAAATCTCTGAGGAATGTTTCCAACACCTTGTTGAATCTATGCCACGAAGAATTAATGCAGTTCTGAAGGCAAAAGGGGGTCCAACCCGGTAAAAGCAAGGTGTAACTAATAAAGTGTCCGGTGAGTGCATATATGTTATCCATAAGGGCTTCAGCTTGAAAATGAATACAAGGTGTACACTATAGAAATAGGTCAAAGAGAAAATTCACACAAGTACCTGGGTTAAAAGAGGCATCTGGAAAACACATCAGACAATAACTCCTCTTAAAAACAAATAAAGTACAAAAACACATAACCAAACGGTCACTCTAAAGCCGAATTTACATCTTTAAAGTTTTAGACTGGAGTGCTTCAAAATTTGCATACTTTCCAAGGATACCACAACTGAAGAAGATTGGGAAACACTGATTTAATAAAACACAAATTTGCTTGACATTAAAATGCCAAGCAGCGTAATAAGTTGCTCTTAGCAATGTACCATGTCTAATATTACAAATGTCGGAGAATGACGCTATAACAAGGATAGATTTCCTTCCATAATAAAGTCCAGCTCAGGTTCAGCCTGGTTTAAATATTTGTAAGGTAATAAACCTGCGAGCTTTGTGCATGGATGTAATCATTTTTGTATGCGTCTCTATGCCTTTTGTTCACCTTCTAGATGTCATAAGGTGTCACTGGGTTATGAATTGCACCATAGAGAAATTACACACCATCAAGGACAAGGTCAACACGTCACACGGAAGGTCAGTGTTCTATAGCATGAGGAAGATTTCATTTTTCTTTCTTGTGAAAAGCTTCAATATGTCCAAGTTCTTTCCTAAATTGGATGGATGATTTACAGAGGCTAAGCACTCTCCTACACAGGGTTGTAGCTTTGTGGAGCCGGGCCCTGATGTGAAATTTCATCATCAGATTTTCTCCCCTTTTTAACATGTAAGCTAACATCACCAAGCCTTGTTTTAGGATCATTATGGGGTCACATACAGAATCCAAATGTACTGAACTTTGCCGTGCCATTAAAAGAGGTTGCTTGATACCAACACACAGCAGTAAGAATATCTGAAATTATAATTTTAATTAAAACTGAAATATAATTATATTTATCTATAGTATAACATACTTATAAATTATTATAATTATTATATATAAAATTATAATAGAATTATAAATTATAATTATAGGGATTTAGATGGTTGGGCAGCCATCTGCATAAAAAACTGGAATATTTACATAAGGATAGAACATCAAATAACTTATTTTCTTTTTTTTTGTCCTTTGAATACAGTTGTAATTGACAGCATTTTATATGTCTCTGTCCATTCATTCCTCTATCTGTTCACCCATCCCTCTGTTTGTCCAACCATCTATCTATTTGTCCATCTATCTATGCATCTATCTATCTATCTATCTATCTATCTATCTATCTATCTATCTATCTATCTATCTATCTATCTATCTATCTATCCAATTTTTCATTTTGGATAGAGTAATGCCACATACACACAACTGGTTTTGCCGTCGGAATAAACTCCGTTTATCCATCCACCAATTTGTCCGTTAATGTCTCTGTCTATCCACTATCTATCTATCCACTATCTATCTATCTATCTATCTATCTATCTATCTATCTATCTATCTATCTATCTATCTATCTATCTATCCAATTTTTCATTTTGGATAGAGTAACGCCGCGTACACACGACCGGTTTTGCCGTCGGAATAAACTCCGAAGGTTTCTCCGACTGAACTCCGACGGAATTCCATTTAAGCTGTCTTGCCTACACAAGGCCAACCCGTCCAGAAAGCGGTGACATACAGCACGTACGACGGGACTAGAAAAAGGAAGTTCAATAGCCAGTAGCCAAAAGCTTCCGTCTCATACTTGCTTCAGATCATGCGTCGTTTTTGGTTCCATCGAAAATATTTAGAACATGTTCTATTTCTAGGTCCGTCAGAATTTTCGAAACAAAAAGTCCGATGAGGCCTACACGCAATCGGAATAGACGATGAAAAGCTTCCGTCTGACTTTTTCTCTCAGACATTCCGCTCGTGTGTACGTGGCTTAAGGGAGGGTTATCTATCTATCTATCTATCTATCTATCTATCTATCTATCTATCTATCTATCTGTGGCAATTTTTTGGGGGGGCGGCAAACAGTAGCACCCCCCATCGGTCGGTCAGTCGGTCGGAGGGTGGATCTGGTGCACTTACCCAATCTATGCAGTGCTTCCTTTGCTCGGCGCCGGTGGCGATGGCTTTCCCTTCCTCTGTTCTCCACAGGCATCGGCAGCTTCCATTTCCTCCCTTCTCCTCAACAGCCAATCGGGAGTCTTCTCTTTTTGGCCAATCTGAAAATGGATCTCAGACCTGCTTTTGATTGGCCGGATTGAGGATCAGTGTTACAACAGCGAATGTTCATTCGCTGTTGTAACACCTGGGTGTGCTCATGGCACTCCAAGCCCACCCTATTTTGAAGCCTATTAGAGCCTATGGCTCAGGTGCATCAAAAAAACACCCCCGTTGCTGTAATTCGCATCCTGAAAGGGTGCATGAATTGGGGGCGGCCATCGGTAGATTCATTTTTGGCTGAATTTGGACCTAAAACAGACCCCGGAGGATGCACAGAACTCCTGTGCAATTCGCACCGGAGCCGCTTCGGAGATATCTGAACTGGCTCCATTTTTATTAAATAAAGACAACTATAACCAAGAACTCAATTGTCTGGTGGACGATAAGGATACGTACATCAAATTAAAAGGAGATTCCGGAAATAAATGTAAAGCCCTACTCCTTAAAAATATGAAGAAAGCGCAAAAGAAGGGAATCTTAGATTAGAAAAAGAGGCAAGATATCTCATTCCGGATGCACCCAAAACTCCCATCATATACCAAGTCCCTAACATCTTTATGAGCAAATGGGAATAGGAAAATTAATTTTTGGTAAACGGATCCCAGGATTATTAGCATACAGATGATATATCGATGATATATTCTTAGTATGGGAGGGCACTGAACAAACATTAAAAGAGTTCTTACAACAAATCAACATCAACAAATATAATATTTCCTTTTTAGCTAACTATAGTAGAGAGAAAGTCAATTATCTCGATTTGGAAATCTTCAAGCAAGGAAATAAAATGCTTATGCGCACTCATTTTAAAAGTACAGATAGGAAAGGCTATATTCCTACATCTAGTGGCCACCACCCAAAATGGATAACGGGCATACCGAACGGTCAATTAATGAGGATCAAAATAAATTGTGATCAAAAGAAAGATTATGATATACAATCAAATATGCTGTTACACAGATTTGCCCTAAAAAGGATATAAACGCCTTTACCTACAGAGAATAAAGGAAGAGGTTGGCTTAATGGATAGAGGAGAATTATTCACTTCTAAATCACGAAAAAAAGCAGATTTTGAAATAGCCTTTTGCACAGAATATAATAGACAATATAAACAAATTGAGAAAGTGGTAAGAACACACTGGCCAATCCTAATGAGGGACCCAAAACTTGCCAAAAGTTTTGGCAAGCAACCTAAATTCATTTATAGACGACCACCCATATTAAAAGACAAGATTATAGAGAGCATCCCTGACTCACCAAAGAAACTGGTAACCTTTTTGGATCAGGTGAGTTTCTTTAGGTGTCGTAAATGTCTAACATGTAGAACATGCAAGAGAGGAAAGAAGAAAACTACCCATTTTCAATCCTGACCCAACAGGACAGGTGTATGACATATCTAGGTTCATCATATATCTTTTAGAATGTGAGTGTGGATTACAGTATATGGGTAGAACCACTAGGGAGCTAAAAGTAAGATTGCGTGAACATGTTAATAACATCAAAAAAGGATTTCGCAAGCACAGTTTATCAAATCATTTCAGAAGATTCCATAAGAGAGATCCTTCAGAATTGACCTTTGTGGGATAGATAGAGTAGAAAGACATTGGAGGTTTACTAACACGAAAAAAAGCCATATCACAGAATGAAACTAAATATATATACCAATTATACTCAATGACACCTACAGGGTGGAATGTAGATTTAGATGTAAATTGCTTTATTTCTAATTATTGATGATTTTATAAAAGTATAATTTATGTATTTTTTTAATAATTTTTTTATGTATTGTATTGAATTAGGATTTTCGTGGATTATCATGTTTGTAAAGGGCATACACATGAGTAGAGTCTGTTATATATTTTATTGATATACCAGTAGTAATTCATCTGGCTTGGTGCCTAGTTTGGGAGAATTGGTAATTTGATTAAAACGGGACTTATTGATACCAAGTATAGTCATTGCCTCGGCCGTTTCAAGCTTCCTGTGTCACCAGGAAGTAAGTTGGATTGTGCAGGAGTACCATAATGGCGATAGTACTGCATAGTAGATGTAAGGTGGAGCACCAACATGGTAGCTGCTGACTTCCTGTATTTACAGGAAAGTCGGGTTAAGCAAACAAGGGGTACAAATATGGCGACCGACATACTTCCTGCGGAAGCAGGAAGTCAACAATACAATGCGGTTAGCATCATTGCAGCCGTTTAAACTTCCCATACTTCTAAGAAATAAGCCGAACAATATAATAGCACTATAGTGGTACCCATCACATACAATGTATTAGATGCAGTACACGTTTAATGTCACGGCCGGCAACTTCTTGTACTCATGGAAGAGTGGGCTGAAACAACAGGGAGTAGCAATATGGTGGCCAATACACTTCCACCGGAAGCAGGAAGTGAAATAACATAGACCGTGGTTAGTGAGAGAAGTTGGAGGTTTGGGTGTAGTGGGCAGGACTTTACACATATAAGGCAGCCAGTCAAGGCCGTTCCTAGCTTCTGAAGATGCACAGTGGGAGGGGGCGAAATGCGTCAAGAAGGGACCACACACACACGAGGTTCAGTGACAGCTGGCAGCACACCAAGGTGACGATTTTTATCTGTATGCCTTTCTTTGTTGTAAGTGCATTTCTTTGTGTTTTTAACAATAAATTTTAGCAATATTTCGCTATGTGCATCTCTGTCTTCATGTCTTCATTAGCACATGTTATACTCATACCATCATATTGGAGAAATTACCATAGATGTGGATTAAAGACCTTGGAATCCTTTAGGCCCCTTTCAAACTGGGGCGCTTTGCAGGCGCTACAGCGCTAAAAATGGCGCCTGCAAAGCGCCCTGAAACAGCCGCTGCTGTGTCTCCAGTGTGAAAGCCCGAGGGCTTTCACACTGGAGTGGTGCGCTTGCAGGATGCAAAAAAAACTCCTGCAAGCAGCATCTTTGGAGCGGCTATACCGCCGGCAAAGCGCCGCTTTGCAGGCGGTTTTAACCCTTTTTCGGTTGCTAGCGGGGGTTAAAACCACCCTGCTAGCGGTCAAATAGCGCAGCTAAAACGACGGTAAAGCACCGCTAAAAATAACGGCGTTTTACCGCCGACGCACCCACCGCCCCAGTGTGAAACCGGCCTTAAAGTTTGCAGTTGGTGGGAGACATCTCAATTAGTGATGTAGGATAAAGACCTTGCAAATTTTAAGCTTACTGCTGGTAAGTGGGGACCCATGAGGGGAGCACGGAGTGGCACTCTTATCTTCACAAGCAGAAGTGGACACGTTCATTTTGCACTTAATGACTTTTATTTCATGGCACCTTGATTGCACTTTATATGTTTGCACAAGCACTTTAATATATTATTGTTCGCTTATTTACCTGTATATTTAGGAGCAGCACTGAGTTTAGTCATTTTGTATCACTATTAGGGTTTTTATAGCTTACATGTCAGCAGCAGCCCATTATTTAATTAATGTGTCTTAATTTAATACATTTGATTATACATTGCACATACCATAGCACCTATTTTTTTTTCTTATGCCCCGTACAGATGATCGGACATTCCGACAACAAAATCCATGGATTTTTTTCCGATGGATGTTGGCTCAAACTTGTCTTGCATACACACGGTCGCACAAATCTTGTCGGAAATTCCGAACGTCAAGAGCGCGGTGACGTACAACACGTACGACGAGCCGAGAAGAAGTTCAATAGCCAGTGCGGCTCTTCTGCTTGATTCCGAGCGTGCGAGGAACTTTATGCGTCGGAATTGTGTACACACGATCGGAATTTCCGACAACGGATTTTATTGTCGAGAAAATTTGAGATCCAGATCTCAAATTTTGTGTGACGGAAATTCCTATGGAAAATGGCCGACGGAGCCCACACACGGTCGGAAATTTCCGACAACAAGCTACCATTGAATATTTTCCATCGGAAAATCCAACCGTGCGTACGGGACATAATTCTAGGCTTACCTATAGGTAAAAGTCACAATTGGGGGTATACAATCACTTTAATATCATGTGGCATAAAAAATATGGAGCTACCACTTTTTTTATTCTCTAAGGTGTCTGTTATCAGAAAATATATACATTTTGGGGACTTTAAGTAATCCTTAGACCTAAAAAGATTTTTATTTGTGCAAAAAAATGCAAAAACAGCTATTGCGGAGAAAGGATTAAGTGTGCAATAAAGATCATATCTGGAGTTCAGCTTTAAGGGCCCTTACCCCAGCACTGCCGGCTGTACCTTTTAAACATGAATTCAATTTGTAATAAGTGTTAATGATAGTCACTCGGAGAATGAAGGTAATGTACACGTAATTGTCTTTTTTTCTTGCCCAGAAACAATTTGTAAAGTTAATTGCAGTTTATTAGGCAGAGTCTTAGATGTTCCTCTTCAGCCACAGCTGGCAGAACTGTCTGTTCTTTTTGCACTTTTACAAATGTGCGCTGTCCATCATCTTCTCCTCTCAGCATGCCTCATTATGTTACCACAATTCTTAATTAGGTGTTACTAATTACAATGGCATAACGATTACTCCGGTTTCAAAGTTGATGTAAGAGAACAATAGTGGCCTTTATTATTTACTAGGATTCATTAAAATCCACAGGTTTTTAACAGACCTTGGCATGAGTTAACACAGATTTTTGTTTCCTTGCAGCAGATGACTTTTTTAGCCTTTGGGGTTGCAATTAATATAATTACATGACAAAGAAGGCTGGATGCATCTTTACTTTGCATGTGGAGAGTAGAGTAAAATATATATTATATGTCTGTTAATCAAAGCTTGAATTCGTACCAATAGCTCAAACACAGAATGTGGTGTCTTCAGAATGTGTAGTTATTTCAGTTCTAAAATATTTTCACCAACATGCACCTTCCTTTCCAGTCCTTTTTAAGTAAACTGCAGCCCCAATGTTACCTAAAGTGGAATTTCAGTCCACAAATCATCTTTAGGTCAATGGCTCCATCCCAGTGTAAGCAGTGGTTAGTACCCCTTTTAGGGAAAGAGACATAGAAAAATCTATGTTTAGGAAATTAACTGTGCACTCTCATACTGCTACAGTTAAAATCCTGAAATTTTGGCCATTCTTTTATTTCTGAAGGTGGGGCTCGGGCCAGGTGCAAGTTAGCAAAGTTCCTTCACATTCTAGATGTGTGGTTCCCTGTCTCGTTCCTATTGCAGGAGGATGGTGGGAGGGGCCTTCAGCCAGCATGACTGTTGTTGGCAGGGAACTGGGCTCTGATTACACTCTTTAACCCCTCCAACAAAAATAGTCTGTTTTTTGGGGGGAGGGTGGGGGCTATTTCTGTATCTTTTTCTGGTGCCCCACTTCCTGCCGCCAAGGTGAGAATTATTATTATTATACAGGATTTTTTATAGCGCCAACAGTTTGCGCATTGCTTTACAGCATGAAGGCAGATGGTACCATTACAATATAATTCAATACAGGAGGAATCAGAGGGCCCTGCTCGTTACAGCTTACAATCTAGAAGGGACATGTCCTGTTTCTGAAGCCCCCTGGGATGTCCTTGTCACATACCCCAGGAGGCCCCAAGAGTCCATTACCAGAGCGGCCTGGAGTGGAGCCTGACTGCATCATTGGAGGCTAGGTTGCCAGAAGCAGAAGCGCAGAAGAGGAAGTCGGTTGAGGAGGACCAAGATGGTGGCCTGGGACACTGACTGTGACACTTTAACAATGGATCGCTGCAGAGCAATGCTGGATCAGTTGGGCAGGCGAGTATGTTTTTTTGATGGTAACCCAGCATAACAGGTAAGGAGGGATTGGGGGGGGGGTCGAGAAAATCTGGGGTGTGGTGACTGAGGAGTGAAGTTCTTCTCTCAATAACCCCAGGCATGAAGCAAAACAACCACTGAACCAGCAAGGCTAACTAGAAAGCGCACTCACTTTTGCCTCAATCTGAGTTTACCTTAATCTGAGTCCAGTTGAGGAGAACCAAGATGATGGCATGTCTTTGACACCTGAACAGTAGATCACTGCAGAACAATGCTGGATCTGCTGGACAAGTAACCATTTATTTTGAAGGGAGCCCAGCATAGCAGGTAAAGCCATTCATAGATGATTCGATTTTCTTATCTGCAACCACGGGTTGGAGGAAAGAAAATTGTTTGATTCTCCATCAACGCAGTCAGTGTTAAAGTGGGAATCCCTCCTGTGGAGCTATTGTGTTCTCCCGGCAGGGGGACATGGGGAGCCATCCCTGCCGGTAGAACACAGTGATTATTGCTAGCGGCTATAGTCACTGGCAATAATCTCATGTAAAAATCTGACATACTGGTTGTACCCAAGTCGATCGATGGATTGACTTGGGTACAATCAGCCTGTCCATAGATCCTTGCTGAACCAGCCGAGATTCGAACTATCTATGGCCAGCTTTAGGGGACTGGAGGAAGGGGGTGGAAAGATGGTGGGAGAGTGGTGCTCCTTTTTAAATAACTCCAGGTGTCAAGTAAAAACAACCACTGAACCAGTAATGCTAACTAGAACGTGTGCTCAGTTTGTCTTAATCTGAGTTCTATCTTTCTTACTGCAGCAAGATTCCAAAAAGCTTCTCATATACTGTATGTAGGATGGGACTACTTACTGAAGCTTGCTCTGTGCATCTTTCTTCTTTCTCTGCTTTCAATTGTATTCAGCCTACTAAAGTAAGTTTAAATAGGACTGGTAGCTGTAAACGTCTCAGCACTGACATTGGGTATAACGAATGTAGCACTCACCCCTGCTGTGGCCATTGGTAATAGCTGGTTCTTCCCTCATAGCACAGAGGCTGCCCACCACCACAAGCACCAGTCCATACACTCCTGCTCCAATAACTCAGTCTAGGGGATGTCTTTTTGAAATGTATTGCTTGAAGAACTTTATACAGGAGAGGGGTTAGGACATGGAATACTCCAAAATGATGCTGCAGGGTAACAGAGCACACTCATCTCTAGGCTCCTACTCCAGGATTCTGCTGAGGACAGGGGAACGGCCAGTATTCTGGGACCCTATAAGAGGTGCCTCATTCCACAGTTACCTCTGGCACTTACATCCCAAAAGCACACAGTCACCATCAATCCCATTTCAGGGTCAGTACTCACAAGCTAGGAAAGCTGCACACCTTCCAGCATCCTTTGGACACAGGGGAGACAATCCTTCTCCAGACCTAATCCCTTGTGGTGAGGTCCTGAAGCCAGCTCCTCATAAAAATTCTCTTAGGTCCTCAGCCCTGACACAGCTAAGACCTCAGAGAACAGCCAGACAATCTACTGGCCACCTCAGGGGGCAGTAGCCCCCAAGGCTCCCTGTTGAGGAAAGAACAATCTGCCCAGGGCTTCAGCCCGTCACCTTCCTAGCCACCTCTTGGACACTCCTCTCCAGGGATTGGGCAGGCCATGATTATTATTCAGGTTGATTGTTTGAATCTTCCTCCCTATGTTCTGGAAGATTCTTCCAAAGGTAGGGGATCGCTGCAAAGGTAGGGGAAAGCAATCAAACTTCCAGCCTATGAAATCCTAACTGTGCCAGAATAAACAATCACTGCTCCCTTGACTACAGAAGGAGCCAAAAATGAAACTTACCTAGCATTCTACGTTAGGAGGGTGCTACATTAAGAATTTTTGCCCTGTCACTCAAACAGGTAAGAAAAGGAGTTATATTGTATTTAGAATGTATAGTTACTTGTAACTACTATTGAGCTATGCTTTCGCTGACATGTATGCAGTGATAGTGGACTTGTAGGGATGTGCAATGGAGAATCCTGGGGTAGTTCCCTAGAACCAACACCATATTGACATACCTTCCAACATTCTGAGATGGCAACAAGGAACACCCTTTAGCACAAGGTATGTAGGCAAAGAACACACCCCCTGCCATGCGCCAAGTTACAGGACCCATGAAGAATTAATAACCAAAAAATATTGGTTAAACCCTAAAATTTTTTTTTTACTTTATAGTACATTTTTAAAACAATAATGTGATAATAAAAAGGTTTGTGTGGAAGGTTTAATGTAGTGTAACACTTTTGGCAGTTAAATATTGTATTTTAATAAAGGCCCACACATCTGTCCTAAATGAGGGTTAACTGAGGCTGCACGATGGACAGAGGGATTTTGTTGCCAAATGAGGGACAGTTGGGAAGTATGTAATGCCACCATTACCCTACATGTTTGTTCACTTAATGTTCTTCAGTAAAATCAACCATATTTTTAATGAGCCTGGTGTAAACCTTGTTTTTTCTGTACCAGTGGGTGGCCACTCTGGGGCATGGATCATATGCATGCCATGGCTGATTTGCTTCAAGGCCATGGCAAATTTAAAGTAATATTAAAGGTTCTTTCTTTTTTTTATAGCAAACATGCCATACTTACCTGCTCTGTGCAGTGGTTTTACACCGCTCTCCCCTCATTGGCTCACTGGCTGTGATTGAACCAATGGCTGTCTCAGCCAAGGAAAGGAGAGGGCTTCCGTGCATATCGCTGGATCAAGAGGGGTCTCAGGTGAGTATTAGGGGGGCTGTGGGGGGGGGGGGGAGCAGCACACGGAAGTTTTTTTCCCTTCATGCATAAAATGCATGAAGGGAAAAAGCCTTCAGCCTTTACAGCCACTTTAACTCAGCTTGTCCAATTTTGACAGGCAGCAATACACGGACCTCAGCTTACTTCAAGCAATGGTGGAGATACTGGGGTTTATTTACTAAAGGCATATCTGCTTTGCACTACAAATGCACTGCAAGTGCACTTGGAAGTTTGCTTGGAAGTGCAGTCACTGTAGATCTGAGGGGGACATGCAAGGAAAATAAAAAAAATGCATTTTTGCTTCTACATAATTGGATGATAAAATCAGCAGAGCTTCCCCTCATTTCAGATCTTCCCCTCAGATCAAAAAATCAACTGCACTTCCAAGTGCACTTTAAGTGCACTTGTAGTGCAAAGTGGATTTGCCTTCAATGCACAGGGGGTGTGCTGATTTTTTATATAGACAGTATTTTTCCATTTTAATATTAACCACTTGCCGACCTGCTGCCATCATTATACTGAGGCAGGTCGGCTCGTTCCTGCAAATCACCGTAGCTGTACATCGGCCCTTTAAACAGCTATAACAGGCGCACGCCTGCTGAACCTGATGCATGTGGCCGGTGGCCGCGATGTCCGTCGGCCACATGCGATCGTGGGCATGAGAGTCAGTACGGGGATGTGTGTGTGTGTGTAAACATCCCCATTCTGTCAGGAGAGGAGAGACAGATTGTCTGTTCCTAGTAATTAGGAACAGTGATATGTCTCCTCCTCTAGTCAGTCCTATCCCCATACAGTTAGAAACACAGATGAGGGAACACATTTAACCCCTCGATCGCCCCCTATTGTTAACCCCTTCCCTGCCAGTGACATTTACACAGTAATCAGTTCATTTTTATAGCACTGATCGCTGTATAAATGTCACTGGTCCCAAAAATGCGTCAAAAGTGTCTGATCTGTCCACTGCAATGTCGCAGTCCCACTAAAAATCGCAGATCTCCGCCATTACTGGTTAAAAAATTAAAATAAATAAAAATGCCATAAAAATGCCACACATCTATTTCCTATTTCATATACGCTATAACTTTTGCGCAGACCAATCAAAATACACTTATTGCAATTTTTTTACCAAAAAATATGTAGAAGAATATATATCGGCCTAAACTGATGAAGAAATTTCTTTTGTTACATTTTTTTTTAATATTTATTATAGCAAAATGTATAAAATTTGGGGTTTTTTTTTCAAAATTGTTGCTCTTTTTTTGTTTATAGCACAAAAAATAAAAACAGTAAAGGTGATGAAATACCCCCAAAAGGGGTACAGCATCGCACGACTGCATAATTGTCAGTTAAAGCAATGCAGTGCCGTATTGCGAAAAAATGACCTGATCATTAAGGGGGAAAATCTTCCAAGGCTGAAGTGGTTAATATAATATTGTGCCAACGTCTGCAGATCTGTGCAGAGCGGTTAAAAAAGTTATATGATATTCATACATAAAACAATACTAACAAGAGCTAGGGAAATTTTTTATCAGTAGGTTTTTTTTGTAGATAGCACTTTAAATCTGGGGGAAGTTGCGATAATTCTGATGGTAAGACTGAGATGTTGAGGGCCCAGTTTATTACTCATGCAACAATGATTTTGGAGAGACTACTTAAAAACTTGTAAACTTAGTGAGTGTAAGGCGGCATGTGAAGATTTCCTGATAAGTGGAGAAGCACAAGATACATTTTCAAGGCAAGACTGGAAGTAGTAAGAGGTTCTAGATGGGTGAATTCCTTGTACGAAACCACAGCCATGTAAAGAGGTGCCATATTACAGAAAGCTTAGCTGAATGTCTGTGGGCAATAGGAAGCAGGTGCAGTGTTCAAGTAGAACTAAATCAAAAACTTTCTTTTTTTATTTTGGATAGAGTCAATTTTTTGTCATCTGCATCCCATTGGGTAGATAACCTCCTTTTCCATAGCCATGTAGCACCCTCTAATGTGTGCTAATAGATTGAAAGTAGGCAAACTATATCCCGACTCATGCTTAGCCTGTGAGTCTGTAATTGGGTCAGGGATATTAGAGTTTAGGCCAGCATGACTCATACAGACAGCTCTCTGGTGCCTCTCCCTGGCTCTGGAAAGTTGGAGAACATTCTGAAACTAGTGGGAGGAGGTTAGGAGGGGCTGTTCTGCATATTTAGGGGCCCTTAGCCAATCCCCATGAATTGGGCCTGGCAGGGCACTATGTGATCCCTTAAATAGACATGGGTCATGCTGGGAAGGGAGTTGGGTGGAAGATGGAGATGCAGTGCTTAGGGAGACTGTTGGTGGCCCTTGAGGGACCCCTGCTAGGGAGAGGCTTTACCTGGGGCTGGAGCTAGGGTGGCTGGCCTGGAAGCATCCTACCACAAGAGAATTTGGAAGGAGGCTTTCCTGAGAGGTGACAGGAGCAAGGAGAGGACAGTGTGAGTATATCGGCAAGGTGCAGGGACTTACAAAGGGAGAGTCTGCCACATGTAGCAGGTCTTTCTTGAGGACTGCTGTGTACTTAAGTCTTCAGCCTTGCCCTGGGAGATCTCCAGAGTGTCAGTCGGGTGGACTGGTGAAGAGTGACAGTCAGGTAGACTGGGGAAAAGAAGCAGCCAGGTGGGCTGGTAAAGAAGCAGCCAGGAGGGTTAGCATTTTCTGCAGAAGTATAGCTGGGACCAGTGTCTACAGGGGAGTTGGAGATAATCCAGGATGCAGTTCACAACTTGTGTTACTTTTCTAAGGGACTGAAAGTTCCCAACCTGTAAGGGGCTTTTGCTAAACTAACAAGAGACTGTTAGTTTTTTAAAAAAAAAGAAAAGGAATAAGTCAAGCAGATCTGTACAGGAGGATAAAGTCTAGCTGTAAAGAGGATCAAGTCTAGCTGTACAGAGGATCAAGTCTAGCTGTACAGAGGATCAAGTCTAGCTGTACAGAGGATCAAGTCTAGTTGTAAAGAGTATCAAGTCTAGTTGTGCAGGAGGATCAAGAGGGGCTGTAAATAGGGAGGAAGCTGTCCATGGTTTTTTGCTACAGTCAAGTTGGGCATCCCATAATTCCTATCCCCATCCAATTGTCCCCTCAATAAAACAACACAAACAAAGCTCAAGGACTGTTTTTTGTGTCTGGATGCAAGTTGAAATTTTTTTAGTTGCCTGGAGTTTGGCTTTTAGGATACATACTTGAATATATCTTTTTTTAACCAGGGGTTGGTGTCACTTTAAAGCCAAACTATCAACGAACATTAACTATTTTAACTATTTTATTTTATTTACTTGTTTAAACTTTTTTTTTTTTCATTTCTTCAGTTTCTTCCTCGTTCCTGGCCTAGGCCAAAATGAGGTCTTACATCCCACAAGTCTTCATGGTCATTTTGTTTCTTTCATTTAAGGGAGGGGAGGAGGGGTTTTCTCAGCTAAGCACATCCTCCTGCCTGCATGCCTAAACTAAGGGCAGACAGATTTCAGGAAGGAATGCTACATGAATTATCTGCCCTTACTTAAGAGGGCCTTAGCTAGAAAGGCCAGAGGGTTGTTTCTCAAAGTGATTTCGCAACAAATTAAAGGATGGAGACAAAGCCTGAATGGGCGAGTTTGCTTTGAATATTGAAAATGAATTAAATAATGTTTTCAGTCTGTGGTGCTCAGATACAATTAAGTTCTGATCTAAAGCATGTTCTTTTTTTGTATACAGCATTCTATGCATTAAGGAAAAAAGCCTTCTGCAAGCAACTCCCCCTCCCACCACCCCCAGACTGTTCTTATAGTTACCTGAGCTCGATCTTGATCCAGCGATGTGCATGAGAACCGAGGATCTCTTGGCTCCCTCTCTCCTCATTGATCAGTGGTGATCAAATACTACCAAAGGAAAGCTCTATTTGTGTGAAAAAAATTATATAAATTTAATTTGGGTACAGTGTTGCATGACCGCACAATTGTCAGTTAAAGTAGCGCAGTGATAAATAGCAAAAAAAATGGTTTGGTCACGAAGGGGGTAAAATCTTCTGGAGCTCAAGTGGTTAAAAAAAAATTGCCTGTAGAATCACTTTAGGTTTTTCTTAAGCCTCGTACACACGATCGGATTGTTGGCCAACAAAACCGTGGAATTTTGTCCGAAGGGCGTCGGCCCAAACTTGTCTTGCATACAAACGGCAAGGAATTGTCGGCCAACAAATACGAACGTAGTGACGTACTACGTTGTTTTTCAGCTCTTTAGCGCCACCCTTTGGGCTCCTTCTGCTAATTTTGTGTTAGTAGAAGTTTGGTGAGTGTTGATTCGCGCTTTTCATTTTGCGCTTTTCATTTTGCACTTTTCAATTTGCACTTTTCATTTCACGCTTTTCATTTCGCGCTTTTCAGTTTGTTTCTGAACGGCCGTTCGTCAACCAGACATGTTGCAGAATCGGAGGAGATAACATGTTATTTATTATTGGCCTTGGAGTTATTGCTTTGACCCAAGTCCAGTTCAGGAACAGGAGGAGGAGGAGTTCTTGGACCAAAAATTGGTTGCTTTATTAATCGTGACCAATTATGTCATATGCCTTTGCTGCGGGAGCTCCAGGAGAATAATCTGGATGATTTTCGGAATTATCTCCAGATGACGGACCCCTGCTTTCACCAACTCTTGGCATTGTTGATCCCCTATATTAAGAAGCAGGACACATGCATGAGGTCTTTATTATATTTTTTGGTTGAATAATAATGATTTGATTTGGTATATTTTCTATATTTTTGGATGCATAGAATGCACTTTTTGGTAAAGTTCTATTGGCAGATAGCATGTCTAATGTTATTTGTTTTCTTTTTTTAATGCACAATAAAAAAAAATTGTGGAGAATAATACTTGGCTATGTGTTTTACTTCAAATGACAGTTTGGGAGTAGGCAGTTACATTTTAAAAAAATACAATGTAAAATTAACAAGGGACACCAACATAGTTGTATCTTTGATTTAAAAAACTACGGGATAATGGTGTTGTGGTAACTTGCCCAAATAAAAATAAAGCATAATAATATTAATCTTGATATCAATAGAAAAAAAAAGTGTTTGAAAATTCGTTTGCAATAACTCCATCAGTATCACCAGCAAAGCAGCTTCATTATTATCCCATTAAAGAAGAAGAGAATTGTGCGTTGCATTTGGAGATTTCATAATTTGCTACGTCACGAATGTTAATTCTCCATTACGAACGCTAGTTTACAAGACCGACTTGTCCTTGCTTCCGAGCATGCGTGTTTGTACTTTGGACTTTTGTCCGACGGATTTGTGTACACACGCTCGGAAAATCCAACAACACACATTTGTCCGTGGAAAATATTAAAACCTGCCATCCAACATTTGTCCACGGAAAATCCGACAACAATTGTCCGATGGAGCGTACACACGGTCGGATTTTCCGCCAACAGCCTGTCATCACACATTTCCCGCCAGAAAATGTAATCGTGTGTACGAGGCTTTATAAGAAATCACAATCTGGACACATTTCCAGCAGATTAGGGGCTATATGGGTACCTTTGCTGGGATTTTTTTTATTTGTATCTATTTTTATATAATTGTAACACCAGTTAAACAGTTATGTATTTCTCAGTGGATAAATCTATCAATAACTTGTAATCCGTACATTTTACGATTGTAGATGTAAGGACAAACTGTTAATGTGTGTGACATAGTGGACGTGGTGCAAGATTTTCACATAGTGTAGTAGACACTAGTTTTATTATTCTCCTTGCATGCCCTGTCTGCATGAGCCTGAAAAAATACATTCCCAGACCCGGGCCTGTTACAGCAGACTGTGAATTAAGCAGTAGTCTCATAGAAATAAGCACTTGCTTGAACAAAGTGTATATTGTTGTGAGCCCACAGCTGAGCCGTACAACTTTTGCTTTCTGGATCCAAATGCTGCATTAAATAAGCATCTGCTATTTTTACCAGGCCATTTAGCACCAAATGAAATAAATATCCAAACAGAGGGTGCGTGCTGTTGCAGCCAGATCCCCTATTTAGCAGAAAGCAGATGTAATGTTTGCTGATTTCACTGACAAGATGGGCTACGGCATAATTAAACCATGAGGCATCATGAAGCCCCGTTCTATCCGATCACACTAGTTCATAAAATGTCTAATGAAAAATGTGTCATCTCTTTGTCACTGGCTTATGTATAGAGAGGTTTTTTTTTTTTTCCCCTTTGCCACTAAATAATAAGCAGCCAGCCGAGCTGTATCCCAAAGAATTTTATTGGAAGGTTAGTCCCAGTGAGTTACTAATGGTAGGCAGGTGCAACTTGGCCTCCATTCAGTAGGTGGCGCTGTGCTGTTATACCAATGGAGTAGAATATTTGGAGGAGAATTGTTCCTTGAGAGATTCCATAGTTGTCATAGAGGTTGCAGTTGTCTGATTGGATGCTGAAACTTCTGAAGGACTCTGCCAGCCATCTTGGTGTGAGATGGTATAAAATATGGTGCCAGAACCATTTGAGCTGTGCTTGGAGGGTGTGGATAGGTGGGAGACAGAGACCCCATTTGTCAGGGAGAGTTATCAGTGCAGAGAGAGGTTTCTGATTGAATAGGGTCAGTGCAGGGACACATCTTGTTCTCCACTAGGGTTGCCACCTCATCCCTTTAAACCCGAACACATATCAATTACACAGGTTCTGTGGCTGATTAACTTGTTCAGATCCGCGCTATAGCCGAAAGACGGCTACAACGCGGATCTGCTTTGCCGGGAGTAAGTCTATTGATGTCCTCCCCTTTTGAAGAGGGCCACGCCCCCCCCGAAGGGGGCGCGCGGTGCGCTGTGATCACCCAAGTCAATGAGACTCGGGTGATCACAGATCCGCGTAAGGGGCCGATCCCGGCCCCTTACCACATTATCAGCTATCAGCCAATGACAGCTGATCACGTGATGTAAACAGAAGATTGGTAATTGTTTTTTCTTTCTTCTCACGCTGACAGCGTGAGAAGAAAAAAAGCCGATCGCTGGCTACTGTTTGAAGGGACATCAGTCCCGAAGAGGAAGAGGCGAAGCTGCCTCACATGTGCCCACCAGTACCGCCTGCCAGTGCCACAAATCAGTGCCCACAGTGCCCCAATCAGTGTGCATAGTAGTAAGTGCCAGAAATCAGTGCCAGCTATCAATGCCCACAAGTGCCACCTATCAATGCCCACCAGTGGTGCCAATCAGTGCCTCATCAGTGCCACCTAGCAGTGCTGCCTACCAGTGTCACCTACCAGTGCTGATCAGTGCCCATCACTGCCACCCATCAGTGCCCATCACTGCCACCCATCAGTGCCGCCTCACCAGTGCCCACCAGTGCCACCTATTAGTGCCCATCAGTGCCGCCTTATCAGAGCCCATCAGTGCAGCCTATTAATGGCCAACAGTGCAGCCTTATCAGCGTACATCAATGAAGGAGAAAAATTACCTGTTTGCAAAATGTATTAACAAAATATAAAGTGGTTTTGTATTTTTTTTTTAATCAGTCTTTTTTTTAACAAAAAATAAAAAACCCAGAGGTGATCAAATACAACCTAAAGAAAGCTCTATTTGTGGGAAAAAAATGATAAAAATTTCATTTGGGTACAGTGTTGTATGACCGCGCAATTGTCGTTCAAAGAGTGACAGCGCTAAAAGCTGAAAATTGGTCTGGGCAGGAGGGGGTTTAGGTGCCCAGTAAGCAAGTGGTTAAGGTGGTAATTAAACTCACTTAGTTCCTTATCTGCAATAAATTAGCCTCAGAATGTAATTAATATGTGTTTGGGTATAAAGAGATGAGGTGGCAACCTTATTCTCCACAGGCATTCTGGTACCTAGAACAGCAATTGAGGATCCCTTCAGTGGCATAGAGTGTTACTACCTTATACTGAAGTTTGCCACCCCTCCAGCAGACGTTGCACTGGTTAAGCCTGGTACATTGTCACTCTGCAATACTGTGCCATTACTGAGTGTATCATCGCTGCAACACTGTGCCATTAAATAATGAGTGTTATTTTCAGTGGCAGCCAGTCCACAAGGGGCGCAGGGGCACCGGGGCGGCGGACAGCTTACAACACCCAGCTACGTCTTGCATTGCAGAGTAATTTTAGCAATAAAGTGAGCGTATATAAGTAAATATAGTATATTGACATCTGTAATGCTGTTTTGATGTTACATTTTTAAAGAAGCTAGGTGCCAGCAGTAGGAAGGTGGCGGAGGCCATGTTGGTACACCCCGCATTGCTCAGTGCTAAACCTTTAGGCTTTCAAAACGAAACATCCAAACAGCATCACAGATGTCAACATACTATATTTATTTATATACGCTCACTTTATTGCTAAAATTACTCTGAAGTTCAAGACGTAGCTTGGTGTAGTAAGATGTCCGCTGCTGCTGTTCTATCAGATTAGCGAACCCGTCAGTAGCGGTGGAACGCACGCGCAGCTGACAGAACTTCACTTGGGTGGAAGGGCTCAGGGCACAGTCCTCTGCGCCCCGAGGACAATATAAAATTTGCCAATTCAAGATGTAGCTGGGTGTATTAAAGATGTCCGCTGCCGCCTTCTGACTGCGGGTGTTCTGTCAGGTAAGCAAATCTGGTAGAGGTGGAACGCATGCGCAGCTGAGAGAACCTCACTTCCATTACCTAATCTGACGGGTTCGCTATTCTGAGGGAACACCGGGTGAAGACAGAAGCTGCGGCGGTGGACAGTCCGCCGTAGGTTGAGTGCGAACCTGGAGAGGGTCGCCCGCACCCCCCAAAAATCCTCCAGCACCAGCTGCCACTGGTTTTATTGCAACTGTATGAACATCCAGTGATATATTATTTGAATACCAGTGCCTAGAGAAAATATCTGCCAACATCTCTGTTAATCTTACAATATCCACTTCCAGACCAGGCCTTTTCGGACACTTTTTGTTTACATGTAACAATCAGTATTTTTTGCCAGAAAATTGCTTAGAACATTTTATATATATATATATATATATATATATATATATATATATATATATATTTTTTTTTTTTTAAAGCAGAGGCCCTAGAGAATAAATTCATAGACGGCATTATAAAAGCCTTTACAGGTTACCATTTAAGATTTACAGAGGAGGTCTGGTGCTAGAATTACTGCCCATGCTCAGACATTCGCGGTGATATGTCACATGTGTGGGGCGATTGCTGTTTGTGCACTATTTTGCTTTTGCCTGCAAGCAAGGGGGGAACGGGGGCACTTTAATTGTTATTTTATTAAAATTATTAATTAATTAATTAATTTTTTTCACTGTTGCTTTAAAAAATAAATGTACCACTTTTATTGCTGTCATAAGGAATGTAAACATCCCTGCGACAGCAATAGGCATGTGACAGGTACTCTTTATGGAGAGATCTGGGGTCTATAAGACCCCAAATCCCTCCTCTGCCCTTAAAAAGCATTCAAATCACCAAGATGGTTACCCAAATTGTTTACCGGTTGTCATCGCTTCTGAGTTACCATAGGGGGAGAGCCGATCAAAGCCGTTCTCGGCTTCGTCCGGCTGTCGGACCGGTCGCTCAGGTCTTCTGGTGGGACGGGAGACCCGGAGCAAGCTGTGGAAAGTGGCAGGAAGGGGGGACGTCCCCTCCCACTGTTTGTAAAAACAGTCCAGCGGCTATTTAGCTGCTAGGATTGCTTTTAGAAGAGAGACACCCCCCCCGGCTCTAGAAAACGGTACCAGGTGATGCCTGTGGCTGCAGGCATCATCCCGGTATAACCACCCAAAGTCCAGCGATGTACGGGTACATCACTGGTCCAGAAGTGGATATACAAGATGAAATACAACAACCTGGACTGTGTGTGTGATCTCTCCAAGGTTGACAACCTAAGCCCCAGGCCCTGCCTACAGGCTCAAAAAAGTTATTGGTTGCCCATAATTAGGTAACATTGGACATCAAGGATTTTCCTTCTTGAACACTTTTTGGTGTTATAGATTTCTCGGGTTACTCTTCCATCCAAGTGTGTCCGTGTGAGGACACACTAAGCTGGAACAGTAAATTAAGAAATGTCAAACATATGTGTATCACTGTAAACTGTGGAAGTGACGAGTTATAGCCACAAAGCGTGTCTTCTGGTGAAATAAAGCTATTTGATTTTCTTCAAACTTGATGACTTAGACCCATCCTTAGACACACCACACCAGGTGCTCCTGCCATTCGATTCAAAATGGATTGTTTTTACCTCCTCTCATCCAACCAGTACAATATCCACCTGAGAACCCATAGAGAATGCAGGATTGGGATCCCCCAATCATCGAGACATCGTTACAGACTGATCTCACCACCCATGGAAGATGGCGCCTTTTCTTCATCTGTGTCTGTGAAAGGTTGCATGGTTCTACCTGTCTGCTTCACTGCAACCTCATCAGATGTATGTCATTTTTCCTTTTCTCTCTAATCATAAAAAACATTTTGCAGTAATACATTTGTTAGGTATGTACGACACTATAAGGGGTCTCCCATCTCTACCCTCTACCCTCTTTTTTTATCTCAGGCCTTTTTATGGGTCTCCAATCTGCTTTTTCTGTCTGACCTCTTGGACCTTTGAGGACCACCACCACCTGTATCCTTTATAGATTTTTGTCTGGTACTTTGTGTATGTATATATATGTATATGTGCAGTACCGCATTTGACCAGAGGTGTGGGGGCGCCGGTGACACTCGGAGCCGTTCGGAGCTGTTCAAAGTCGTTTGGAGAGGCTCGGAAACACTCGTGAACGGAGTGTTTCCAAGCCTCTCTGAGGGTTTCCGAGTGCATCTGAGCAGCTCCGAACGGTCTCTGAGTATTTTCAAGTCTTTTCGGTGCCCCCCCACCATTGGCCACATGTGATACTGCATACAATAGAAGTCAATGTGGAACAAATTATCTTAGTTTCCATTGACTTCTATGGGAAAACTCGCTTTGATATACGAGTGCTTTGGATTGCAAGTATTCTACTGGAACGGATTATGCTCGTAATCCAAGGTTCCACTGTATACTATATTGTCAAAAGTATTGGAACACCTGCCTTTGCTCGCACATGAACTTTAATAGTATCGCAGTCTTAGTCTGTAGGGTTCAATATAGTTTTGCAGCTATAACAGCTTCAACTCTTCTGGGAAGGCTGTCCTCAAGGTTTAAGAGTGTGTCTATGGGAATGTTTGACCATTCTTCAAGAAGCGCATTTGTGAGGTCAGGCACTGATGTTGGATGAGAAGGCCTGACTCACAGTCTCCGCTCTAATTCATCCCAAAGGTGTTCTATGGGGTTGAGGTCAGGACTCTGTGCAGGCCAGTCAAGTTGCTTCACCCCAAATTCACCCATCTAGGTCTTTATGGACCTTTTTTGTGCACTGGTGCACAGTCATGTTGGAATAGGAAGGTGCCATCCCCATAACTGGTCCCCCAAAGTTGGGAGCATGAAATTGTGCAAAATGTCTTGATATGCTGACACCTTAGAAGTTCCCTTCACTGGAACGAGGGGGTCAAGCCCAATCCCTGAAAAGCAACCCCACACCATATTCCCCCCCCCCAAATGATTTGGACCAGTGCACAAAGCAAGGTCCATAAAAACATGGATGAGCGCGATTGGGGTGGAGGAACTTGACTGGCCTACACAGAGTCCTGACCTCAACCCAACAGAACACCTTTGGGGTGAATTAGAGAGGAGACTGAGCCAGGTCTTCTAGTCCAACATCTGTGTCTGATGTCACAAATACTCTTCTGGAAGAATGGTCAAACATTCCCATAGACACACTTCTAAACCTTGTGGACAGCCTTCCCAGAAGAGTTGAAGCTGTTATAGCTGCAAAGGGTGGGCCAACTCAATATTGATCCCTACGGACTAAGACTGGGATGCCATTAAAGTTCATGTGCCTGTAAAGGCAGGTGCCCCAATACTTTTGGTAATATAGTGTGTGTATATATATATATATATATATATATATATACTATATGTGTGTGTATATATATATATATATATATATATATGTATATATATACTGAATTTATCTCAGTGGTGTATATCTTCATGACACTACAGGGACTTCTTGTAGCATATAACTAGAAACAGATACAAAGGGGGCTTTGCTTGCAAGATTGTAGACTGCACATAAAAGCTCAGGAGTTTTTAGGCTATTCCTAGGCAATTATCAGAAAGAGTTAAATACAAGGCCACATATCTCCCTCAGCATGTGAAATCCTAACAAGTTTGTATGGCCGTCTTGCTTTTTTCTGCTTCCTTTGAGTAGGTCTGTGTTCTCATCATTACAATATCAATGGCTGGGCACTGAAGCATATGTGACCAGTAGTGGTCAGAGGTGACCATTCATCTTATCTTTTAAAAAAAAAGTCAGTTTTATTTGCTCTATTGAAAAGCTGAGATTCCTCTACAAATTGTTAGTAAATGAGTACAAAAAGTCCCTCTATACCGAATAACTCCCATTACTGTGTTAGTTGCAATACATGCCCCACTCTTTTCTCCATTAGACTTGCTGTTAAAGCGGTAATAAACCCAAAAACAAAACTGGATTTACTGCAGCTTACCAATCCTTAGATGTGGTGGCTGCTTTATTTTTATTTTTATTTTTTTTTATCCTTTATTTTCTCCTGGTGATCCGGCCAATAATACACTTCCTGTCTTAGGGTGTCTCCAGTCTGGATGGGAGAGCAACAGAGACACCCATAGACAGCAGCATTGTCCATCTTGGGAGAGGGTAGTGTTATGCCGCGTACACACGGTCGGACTTTCCGGCATACTTGGTCCGGCGGACCAGAGTCCGCCGCACAATACGACTGTGTGTAGGCTCCGGCGGACTTTTTTTTCCCAAAAGTCTGACGTACCTAGATTTAAAGCATGCTCTTAGTCCACCGGAAAGCCCGTTCGTCTGCATGCGTCTGTATGCTGGTCCGAGTACTGCATCTCGTGCTTGCTGCAATAGGAAAAACAAATTTTCCTATTGCGGCGAGTGCGGGGCATCCCAGGCCCTTAGGTCTGGTATGGATCTTAAGGGGAACCCCCTACGCCGAAAAATCGTCGTGGGGTCGCCCCAAAATCAATACCAGACCCCGATCCGAGCACGCAGCCCGGCCGGTCAGAAAAGGGGTGGGGACGAGCGAGCGCCCCCCCTCCTGAACCGTACTCAACATGGGGGGGTGGGTGGTTTGGGGGAGGGGGGGCGCCCTGCGGGCCCCCCCCACCCCAAAGCACCTTGTCCCCATTTGATGAGGACAAGGGCCTCTTCCCGACAACCCTGGCCGTTGGTTGTCGGGGTCTGCGGGCGGGGGGTTTATCAGAATCCGGGAGCCCCCTATAATAAGAGGGCCCCCAGATCCCGGCCCCCCACCCTATGTGAATGAGAATGGGGTACATGGTACCCCTACCCATTCACCTAGGGAAAAAGTGTCAATAATAAAACACACTACACAGGTTTTTGAAATAATTTTTAGACAGCTCCGGGGGAGTCTTCTTCCGGCTTCGGGGGTCCCTCCGGTTCCTCTTCTCCCGGCGTCCGGTTGGTTCTTCTCCGCTCGCTCTGTCCTCCGCTGTCTTCATGCCGCTCTCTTGCCAGCAGAGGTCTGGACTTCTGGGCTTCTGGGCTTCTGGGCTGATGTATTAGGGGGCGTGGTCAACATCATCTGGTGACCACGCCCCCTAATACGTCACAGTCCCATAATGCCCAGAGACTGTGATGGCATAAGGGGGCGGGGTCTGCGCCTATATAAGTCACATCGGAGCTCTCAGAGACCATTCCAGACGGAGAGAGCGTTGTGTCAACATGGGAAGAAGAGAAGAGGACCAGAAGCCCAGAAGCCCAGAAGACCGGACCTCCGCTGGCAAGAGAGCGGCATGAAGACAGCGGAGGAGCTGGCCGAAGAACTGGAACACCGGGAGAAGACAGAGAGAACGGAGAAGAACCAACCGGACGCCGGGAGAAGAGGAACCGGAGGGACCCCCGAAGCCGGAAGAAGACCCCCCCGGAGCTGTCTAATAAATTACTTCAAAAACCTGTGTAGTGTGTTTTATTATTGACACTTTTTCCCTAGGTGAATGGGTAGGGGTACCATGTACCCCATACTCATTCACATAGGGTGGGGGGCCGGGATCTAGGGGCCCTCTTATTATAGGGGGCTCCCGGATTCCGATAAGCCCCCCGCCCGCAGACCCTGACAACCAACGGCCAGGGTTGTCAGGAAGAGGCCCTTGTCCTCATCAACATGGGGACAAGGTGCTTTGGGGTGGGGGGGCCCCGCAGGGCGCCCCCCCTCCCCCGAAGCACCCACCCCCCCATGTTGAGGGCATGCGGCCTGGTACGGATCAGGAGGGGGGGCCCGCTCCGTCGTCCCCACCCCCTTTCTGACCGGCTGGGCTGCGTGCTCGAATCGGTGTCTGGTATGGATTTTGGGGGGGACCCCACGCCGTTTTTTCGGCGTAGGGGGTTCCCCTTAAAATCCATGCCAGACCTAAGGGCCTGGGATTCCCCACGACCCCACTGAAAGGACAAGGCTATATGAATTAAGATAAAAGTACAAGAAGAGATGGAAAAAGAGCATAGTTCATATTATAAACTTATATAAAGATAAATAGGTCATCTTATATACGAAGGTGACCAAAGCCTGCTGCAGATCACCTGCCCCCCTCAAATATGGGGGGGTGGGTAAAGTTTCCAACACAGGCGGCAGCAGGTAAAGAAATATATAGATAATTAAATGGGTAAACTAAGATCTAAAGAATGGTAATGGTCATAAACCAGAAGATAGGAGATGAAGGAAAAAGGTTTCATATAGAACTGTACCTTGTGTATGACAAATTTCCAGCATGGCTAACCTTTGAAGTGTCTGACAATGTAGTGTGGTATACAGGCCTAAATTCTGGCCTAAATTTATGAAAAAATTTCGATTTTTTGTTTCTTTTTTTTATTGGATATGTTTTATAACAGAAAGTAGAAAATATCAGGTTTTTCTTCTAAATTTTCGTCTTTTTTTGTTTATATCACGCACGAAAAAAAAAAAAAAAAGGTGATCAAATTCCAAAAGAAAGCCCTATCTGTGTGAAAGTAAATGCTAAAAATGTTATGTGCGTGTTGCATGACGGCTCAATTGCCAGTTAAAGTAGCGCAGTGCTGGGTGTATGGTGTTCCTCTGTACATCTAGAATGGACTCCATGCATGCACTTCACTAAAATCTTTCTCTTCCATACCTCATAGTTGATAACATTTCCCAAATTTTTTTAGGGACACTTTTTTTGGCAGAAAGCCAGTATAGGCAGAGCAGTATGGCCATTAGGGGTGGGGCATCCATTTTTGTGGGTGTGAACGGCGTTTAACCAAATTGTGGCATACGAAAAATGGGTTTAAATTATGCTAAATATCGTGTGTGGCTTAAAGGGGGTGTGGTTAAATAGAGTCTGTTTACATCCGCCTGTCCATAGGGATGAATGGACCTTCCCATCATGTCCGCCTGAAAAACTGACAGGCAGACCTGATTGGACCCGCTGTGTGAAAGGGGCCTTAGTGATGTTTCAATGAGGAGTGACAGTGAGAAATTGGATGTAAAACTGCACTGCCCAATTTCTCCCAGTCAGCACAGAGCTACATGAAAACAGGAGATACCATCTTTGTCAGATAAGAGCATTTTTTTTTACTTCTATCTAAAAGTATAAAAGTAAGTAAAATTGTGCTGATAGCTCACATGTAGCACTTATCTGACTGTGAGAAATGGGCCAGTGCAGTTTTAAACCCAAATTCTCACAATCCAGTGACTGTTGGATAAAAAAAAAAAAACTTTACCTTTAAACTAGCTCTTAACCATCAGAGCCCTCTTTTAGCATCAGAACAGTCTCATCAGTGCAGCCTCATCAGAGCAGTCTCATCAGTGCAGCCTCATTAGGGCAGTCTCATCAGTGCAGCCTCATCAGAGCAGTCTCATCAGTGCAATCTCATCAATGAGATTGCATCAGAGCAGTCTCTTCAGTGCAGTCTCATCAGTGAGATCTCATCAGAGCAGTCTTGTCAGTGCAGCCTCATCAGCGCAGTCTCACCAGTGCAATATCATCAGTTCAGCCTCATCAGAGCAGTCTCATCAGAGCAGTCTTATCAGTGCAAACTCATCAGTGAAGCCTTATCAGTGCAGTCTCATCAGAGCAGCCTCATCAGAGCAGTCTCATCAGAGCAGTCTCATCAATGCAGTCTCTTCAGAGCAGTTTTGTCAGGGCAGGCTCATCAGAGCAGTCTAGAGAAGCCTTTGTTACCCTTGGCAACTACTGTATTTTCACCCTGTATGAACTCTAGTACTGATGTCTTCATGCCCCACCCTATTGTGTTCAATGACCCGAGCTGTAGACTATATGTGACGGTTACTTACATTGCACTCCTTGAGTAACTTCAATCCAGGCAAAGTTTCAAAAGCTTTACTTGAGGAATAAATTAAGATGATGACAATCATAGGTAACAGTTTGGAAAAAAATGTGCAGACATTTCCCTAACATCCCTAGTCCCTGACTCAGGCTTGTGGCTGCCCCAGCATACCTGCACAGGAAAGAGTCCATCTTTGGCAGAGTCCATGGATGGTATCTTCAGAAAGGACTGCAAGTTTCAGCAATCCTCCTACATTGCAGAAGGCTCCTCTACACGGGCGAATAGCAGCTTTGCTGGAATTGGGAACAGAAATACTCTCCTACATCTTGCTGTATGTCTGTGTCTTTTCTCCTATACAGACTGTGTGTGAGTAAGTCTCCAATATCTCTCTCTCTAGAATCCGGGCCCTCGTCTTTTTTATAGCACACAGGACGGGAGGGTCAGACCCAAGAAAAACTCACCAAGAAAAACCAGGGACTGCAGTTAACCCCTAACTTCCTGTTGGGGCAGCAAAGATCACTACCTGCCTAAAAGCTAGTGGGGATCACTGGAATAGTGGTGTCTACTTCAGCGATTGACTCTTCCAGGGCATCAGCCAGGTATAGTTATGACTAAACGATAAGAGCGTGAAGCGCGTCAACTGTTTCCCTGATGGAGCTGTGTACAGTGTCTTATTTGTTACTACATTTAATAAAGCATGCACAATATTTATATTGCTGAACTGGAGTATTGCTTCCTTTCTTCTATTCCTGTGAAGTTTGTGGCTGTGGATCGAGGCTGGCAATGGGGAGTTCATCAGTATGGTATTGTGGTGATTGAAGTACATCTGGAGCGGTGTGCACCCAGCTCTTTTCCCCATCAGCCATGGTATAGTATTTGCAGTTACATTGGTCCAAGCTGGACCAATGTAACTACTTATAAAATATCAATACCTGGAATACTTCCTTAATTGTTCAAAACAGGCAAATTGCTGAAATATTAGCCACACATAAAACTATGGTTGGGACCTTATCAAGATTTTAATGCAAACAATTTGAGAAAATTTGTTAACATACATCAGTGGTCTCCAAACTGGGGTCCAGATGCGGTCCTTTGTATGCTTTTATCTGGCCATTGGGGCATTATTTTCATCCGCTGATACCAACAATGAGACGCAATCCCCCCCCCCCCCCCCCCCCCCCCCGCTGACACCAATGATGGGGCAGAATTCCTCCCAATGACAGTAAAGATGGGACACAATTCATCCTAATGACACCAACAATGGGGCACTATTCCTCCCAATAACACCAATGATGGGGCACAATTCCTCCTAATAACACCAATGATGGGGTACAATTCCTCCCACTGACACCAACGATAGGGCACTATTTCTCTCACTGGCAACAACGATGGGATTAAATTCCTCCCAATGACACCAATGATGGGGCACAATTACTCCCACTGACACCAATAACGGGGTGATATTCCTCCCACTGACACCAATAACGGGGTGATATTCCTCCCACTGACACCAATAACGGGGTGACATGCCTCCCACTGACACCAAAGACCTGGCATTGTTTATTCCCACTCACGTTGGGACATTTTTTACTCCCGACCCCCTTAAGTCTCAAGGACAGTAAACGGCCCTTTGGTTTATGAATTTGTAAGCCTGACAACTTGATGGGCATATCGTATGTCCAGATGGCAATGATGTTACCAAGCTGTTGTTAAGCAGGATCACGAGATTCAGTAGGGAACAGATAGATAGATAGATAGATAACAGATAGATAGATAGATAGATAGATAGATAGATAGATAGATAGATAGATAGATAGATAGATAGATAGATAGATAGATAGATAGATAGATAGATAGATAGATAGATAGATAGATAGATAGATAGATAGATCACTCTTATCTCTGGTGCTGAAAGTGTGCACATTTTCATTAAATTGCACTGTAATTAACCTTTCCTACAGATGAATATAGATAAAAAGACAGACTGTCAGGCAGCCAGATGTCAGGATTTCTGCCATGCAGATTTATGCATGTCATTTCCATGCAATTAGCCTATTTATAATACAAACAAGGACAATTTGCATAGGTGTCAGCCATCTGAAATGTTTGTTTCTTGTCACCAGATCTGGAATGGGAGAAACGATCAGTAAAAATTTATCACTTAGTGCTGTAACGTGTTAAAGCTATGAGTCGAAGTCTGCGCTCGCTGTATTTGTAGAGCTGGTGTAGCTCAGTGGAACGAGGTGTGCTTTAGCTTCACAGCTGACAGTTTAAATAAAGGCTGTTGAAAACTTTCCTGGCCCCGTCACTTTGTATTTTCCAGTGTATTACTTAGTCCACGTGACGGGGCCGGGGCAATTCTGTTTAGATGTTTTGTAGGGAGAGATAATATATGCAAGATGCTACTGGCGAAGTGTTGGTGGATTCCATGTCAAACAATGTGACACTTGAGGGATGAGGTTTGAGGAGATTGCTGGGAACATCTTGATGTTATGGTTCTACTGTACCATGTTTGGAGCTACTCGGCCTTGGAAACTCGTTGAAAGTCCTGAGACTTCTGAGGTCAGAACTGCTGTTTCCAGCATGGATTAAAGCCCAAGAACTGTTTAGGTCTAGGGTCTCCAAGCTAAAGCTGAGGGCCAAATCCGGCAGGATGAAAGATGTTATCTGGCATGCATCTAAGGTCAGTGACCTCTCACGTAGGTTTTCAGGATAGCCCGTGGTCTCTGTTTCTCCCCAACATCCCCTGGCTGCGCTGTCATTGTACTGTCATTGGTTGCTAAGACCACCAGTGTCTTAACAAACAATCATGTAAGTCCCCTTTACATTAGAGTTCCCCTTTCTATGAGAGCCTCCATCAGTGTCCAATCTTACATGAGAATACCCATCAGAGTTCTCCCTTACATGAGAGTCCCCATTGGATTCCTCCCTTACATCAGGGTCCAGATCAAGCATGAGAATCAGAGAGTCCCCGTCAGAGTCCCCCTTATATTTGGGTCCCATTGCCGTTTTATTGATACGTTAGTAATTATCAGTTTGGGGCTTTATCTGTAACATCTAAAGTAACCTAAAACTAAAGCACACCTTAATACCTCTTAATACCACATCAGAGACCGCCCTTCCCATCAGAGGTCCATTTGTGAGAGGTCCCCCCATCACATCTTCACATCAGAGTCTCCCCTATTCACCAGAGACCCCCTATAAGTGATTCCCCCATCACACCAGAGCCTTCCTATCATATTACAGTCCCCACATCAGACACCTCTTATCACAGAGCCCCCCAATTACACAGTCACCTCTTCACATCGGAGGACTACCTTTTGGCTTTGGCAGAGGGCAGGAGGTGAAGAAGGTCTGGAGGAGGCAGATTTCTGTGTTTTCCTTAATTCTGGGGGTGGCCCTGCATGCCGCCTGCCCTGGATGTGAGTCATGCATTGTCATGGTTCAGGTGACCAGCTGCCATCATCACAGCAGCAGCAGCTGTAGGGTTGATTTACTAAACCTGGAGAGTGCAAAATCCGGTGCAGCTATGTATAGTAGCCAATCGTCTTCTAACTTCGGTTTGTTTAAGCTTTGACAATAAAACCTGGAAGCTGATTGGTGTCTATGCAGAGCTGCACCAGATTTTGCACTCTCCAGTTTTGGAAAATCAACCTCCATGTGTCCTGTCCCTAGAGCATCATTGGTTGCTATGGTGCTGGTGGCCAGCCCGTCTGGATCAAGGCAACCCATGACCCTGATCCAAGGCAAACTAGGTCCTATATGTGCGGCACCCCAGGGGAACCTAGATGCTCCCTGGTGGAAAAACACTGGTAGATACATCTATTCCTTCGATTGTGTTGGGAGTCTTGACTTTTTGGGTCTCAGAAAAATGGCACCCATGGGCTCCCAGCATAAAAAAAAAAAAGTTTGTTCTGGATCAACTCCTGAAATTTTGAGCTAAAAAAGAAAACCCCCACAGCAAAACATGAAACACAATAATTGGTTATGAGCAAATTTTTGTATCCTGCACAGATAGAAAAACTTTATTTGTGAAAAATGATTGATTATCACACCTGTTCAAACAGGATAACATTGTTGGATGAGAACGTCTGAGGAGCAGAAAAGGGGAAACGGCGCTCGTTGCCTGCTGTTATCTGAAAAATGGGTTGCAAAAGGCTTAATAACAGAATTTGACTGGTGGAGCTCGAAAACTGACAATCACAGCTGCATGGAAATGCTGTCAAGGAATTCTCAAACACAGCTGGACAATGCTGATACCAAACACCCAGTTGAATGGGAGGAAGCAGGTTTCAGCAATTAGCTTTCAGGGCGGTGCAAGGACAGTGATGCTGGCTGGAAGAATTGTTTACAATCGCCACTCATCAGCAGCCTCATAAAGCACATCAAAGCCGAATGCCCTGATGTGTGTCTTCAGCCACCTAAAACACAGCGGGAGGTCAATAAGGGCTTCCAGTATTGGGTAGAATGGGACAGGTCACAACAAGTGAAAAGAATCTGCCTTGCCAGAAAAAAAATGAAGGCTAGGCCACCGGCTGACAGCCCCCAGCCCTAAGCTCAGACCTATTCTTCCAATACAAAGCCGGTATATTCAATTGTCTGGTGAGCGGATGATAAAAATGGAAAAGAATATAATGCCCAACTGAAGGCGTTTTTTTCCTTTTTTTTTCTTTTTCAGGTTTGGAAGAGTAGATAAAGCCTTTAGAATTGTTATTGAGCTGGTAAGTGTGCTGGGAATTTTTTGTATTTGAATATAATGCCCAAATGAAGCTGATTTTTTTAAAATTCTGGCTCGGAAGAGTTAACAAAGCATTAAGAATCGCTGGGAAATTTCTGTATTGGAACATAGGGGTTGAATTACTAAAAGTGGAGAGTGCCAAATCTGGTGCAGCTGTGCATGGTAGCCAATCAGCTTCCAACTTCAGCTTGTTCAATTAAACTTTGACAATAAAACCTGGAAGCTGATTGGTCTCTATGCAGAGCCGCACCTGATTTAGCATTCTCCAGTTTTAGTAAAGCAACCCCATAATGTCCAAATGAAGATTAATTTTCTATGTTTGATTTGGAAGGGTGCACAAAGTGTTTAGAATATCTATTGAGCTGATATGCGTGCTGGGAAATTTGTATATTGTTTGTCCAGTGAAAAACCCTTACTTTTGCATTTTACTTTAACCACTTCCGGAAACGCCGCACGCCGATATACGTCCTTATTTTGAGGAGGAATGCCATAACCCCGGTATCCTCTTGTTCGGCCGGCGGTCCACTACAAGATAAAAGTGGTCTCTTGCGGCGGGTTCGCAGCAAGATCACTTTTATCGGCGGCAGGAGAGGGCCCCCCCCCCCCCCGCTGCGCTCCAGTGCCCTCCGCTGCTTACCGGAGCCGTCTGCATCAGCGGAGGCGATCGGATCCTCTCTCTGGCTGGGCATGGAGCTGAGTGAGGGGAAGATGGCCCCCACCTGTCTCCATGACATTGCAGGGCAGAAGCGACGTCAAAATGTCACTTCCGCCCATAGCTCTTAAAGGGCCATTTTTTTAAAATTCTTTTTTTAAATGACAATTTTTTTTTTTTTTTGCATTTTAGTGTAAATATGAGATCTGAGGTCTTTTCGACCCCAGATCTCATATTTAAGAGGTCCTGTCATGCTTTTTTTCATGTTTACATTCCTTGTAATAGGAATAAAAGTGACACAATTTTTTTTTTTTAAAAACAGTGTACAAAAAAAAAAATAAGAAAAAAAATGTTTTTTTTAAGCGTGCCCCGTCTCGCGAGCTTGCGTGCAGAAGCGAACGCATACATGAGTAGTGCCCACATATGAAAACGTTGTTCACACCACAGATGTGAGGTATCGCCGTGATTGGTAGAGCGAGAGCAATAATTCTAGCCCTAGACCTCCTCCGTAACTCAAAACATGCAACCTGTAGAATTTTTTAATGTTGCCTGTGGAGTTTTTTAAGGGTAAAATTTTGTCAACGTTCCATGAGCGGGCGCAATTTTGAAGCGTGACATGTTGGGTATCAATTTACTCGGCATAACATTATCTTTCACAAAATAAAAAACAAATTGGGCTAACTTTACTGTTGTCCTATTTTTTAATTCAAAAAAGTGTATTTTTTCCAAAAAAAATGCGCTTGTAAGACCGCTGCGCAAATTCAGTGTGACAGAAAGTATTGCAACGACCGCCAATTTATTCTCTAGGGTGTTAGAAAGAAAATGTATAATGTTTGGGGGTTCTAAGTAATTTTCTAGCAAAAAAAAACTGTTTTTAACTTGTAAACAACACATCTCAAAAAAGAGGCTCGGTCCTTAAGTGGTTATCTTGACCTCTGGAAAATTTACTCCCCTTCGTGACAAGGCCTTTTTTTGCAATATGGCATTGGGCTACTTTAGCTGACAATTGTGCAGTCGCGTGATGCTGTACCCAAATAAACTTGTCCCCCCCCCCCCCACAAATAGAGCTTTCTTTTGGTCGTATTTGATCACCTCTGCGGTTTTATTTTTTTTGCGCTATAAACAAAAAATGACTGACAATTATGAAGAAAAAACAATATTTTTTACTTTCTGGTATAAAACAGATCCGATAAAAAAAAATTGAAAAATCGAATTTATTCATCAATTTAGGCCAATATGTATTCTGCTACATGTTTTTGGTTAAAAAAAATCCAAATAAGCGTATATTAATTTGTTTGTGATATTACGGCAGACATTAGGATACTAACTGACAAATAGAAAATTGGGAGGAAGGCCTCAATAGGAGACCCTCATTTGATAGACTATGTAGGTCTGGTGCCTCATCCTAATCAATGATATACAAAATAATGAACCCTAACAAACTAAATAGAAGGTCTATAGCAATACCCAATTTATGTAAAAAGTAATAAGAAATATTTATTATATGATAAAAATTACACATGTATACATATCAAAAAAACATACAAAACACACAACAGCTGCACATAATGAAAACCATCTAGTACTCCTTGAATACAGATTCTTAGTAGCTCCCCTATATTGATTTTTGTGAAGAAGGTCTCATCGTTAGTCATGTGGGTTGTTGCTCCTGAGTCTATGCACCAGCTGCGTGGCTTGCTGCTCTGTGTTACTTTAAAGGTGCTGATCCATGATGTGTCTGCAGTTTACTTTGTGATTGCTTTGACTCTTTCTTTTGTAGATAGCTCTAGCTTTCATTGCTTGGCTTTCCAGATAGAACAGTCCTTTTTTAAGTGACTGGTCCTTTTACTGCGCAAACAAGCTCTGCTTTTTTTTGTTCTGCTTTGTGCCTTTGTACATCTTAAGAGCTTTGACATCATGGTGCGTGTTTTATTTCCTTCTGTCATATTCATCAATTTATTTGCCTTTGACATATTCCAATGTCAGCTACTGCTCGGGTCTGCTTTCTAAAGCATTAATAAGAGCAGTATATGTCTCTGGACGGCTGCAGAGGAGCTGCAAGGCAACAATATGGTTATCTTTGATGTCCTCTCCGATGGTGCGTAGCTGCTCTATGATTTCTAGCATAGCATTCACGTGGTCACACATTTACTGGCCTTCTTCTAGTCTCATCTTATACAACTTTCTTAGTAGAAACTGCTTACAGTGAGGCTTGAACGCTCATGCAGTTTTTTGTAATGAAGTCCACATACCTTTGGCTGTTTTCTCTGTTTTTATGTGGATAAGCTGGTCATCTTCCACTAGCCTTTGCCTGCCTATCCTTACTGTCCCAGTCCTCCGTCTCTCCGTTTGTGGGTCTGTCTGTATTCAGCACTTGCCACAAGTCATGCTTGCTAAGAAGCATTTCCAGTTTTAAACTTCTACAGCTGGTAATTGGCATTGTTCAGCTTTGCAATTTCAAACTTCACATCTGAACCACTTGCCATCTTTCAGCAGCTTGTATACAGTATTCACAGACTCGCTGTAGAATTATTTCTAGTGCCTGGATGCCTTCTGGGTGCCTGCTGGGTACGCTGGGTGCGCTGGGCCCATGACCTGTTGTGCAGAGTATTGAAATCATGCGCTGGAAGCTTCTTGGATACAGCAAACAGCTTTACTTTGTTGGAGGATGTTAGATTATGTCTTACAGCATTGGAAACATGAAACAGGAACAAGGAGCATACAACTACACACACTGAGAGAGACAACACTTCCTGCAATTACACTACCATAGGACACATACTACAGTGCCACCCGCTGGACAGATAGGCATAATGCACAGAAAGGCATAATGCACATAGTACATAGTTCACAGTATATATAAGCAGATTGCTGTTGTTCTTCCAACACCGGTAAACATGTCATTTATCAGCACTTTCCTTTTCTCAAGTGAGCGATCGCTATCAATTGCTCCTGTAATAGCTTCAGTTTATGAATGAACGGAGCCGCTGTCTCCTGTTCATTCATTTTCAATGTTGAGGCTTCTGAGAAAGGGACTGGGGAATCTCTGTCCTCAGTCCTTTTCTCTGTCTCAAAGGGGAGATGTCAGGGGTCTCCTAACTTTTTAAACAAAGACCCGTTTACTGTCCTTCGGGCTTTAGGGGGGCTGAACTGTGGCCAATGCCAGTAGAAAATGTCCTGGCATTAGTGGGAGTAAACAATTGCCCCATAATTGGTTTTAACAGAAGGAATAGTGCCCAATTGTTAGTTTTAGCAGGAGGTATAGTGCCCCATCATTGGTCTTAGCGGGAGGAATAGTGCCCCATTGACGGTTTCTGTAGGGGGACTAGTGCCCCATTGATGGTGTCAGTGGAAGAAACAATGTCTCATCATTGGTGTCAGTTGGAGGAATAGCGTCCCAAGGCCCGGGTAGAGGCAAGCAAAGGGCCACATCTGGCCTCCGGACCGTTGTTTGAAGACCACAGTTGTATATAATTAGTTTGATAGTTAGGATTTCTGTTATTCTCTTTGGTCATATAGTAAGGTATTTTGTCACTGGGTTTTTTGGTCACTTACATCTTTATGCTTGCTGTTTATTGGTGTTTGGATTCATTTTGTTTTACTATAAATTTCACTTTAACCACTTTAGCCCTGGAAGGATTTACCCACTTCCTGACCAGGGAATTTTTTGCAATACGGCACTGCCTCGCTTTAACTGACAATTGCGCGGTCATGCGATGTTGTACACAAACAATGTTTATGCCTTTTTTTCCCACATATAGAGCTTTCTTTTGGTGGTATTTGATCACCTCTGCGATTTTTATTTTTTGCACTATAAACAAAAAAAGAGTGACAATTTTGAGAAAAAAAAACAATATTTTTTACTTTTTGCTATAATAAATATCCCCAAAAAAAGGTAAAAAAAACGAATTTCTTCATCAGTTTAGGCCAATATGTATTCTTCTACATACTTTTTGTAAAAAAAACCTGCAATAAGTGTATATTGATTGGTTTGCGCAAAAGTTATAGAGTCTACAAAATAGGGGATATATTTATGGCATTTTTATTCTTTTTTTTTTTTTTTTTTTACTAGTAATGGCGGTGATCAGCGTTTTTTAACAGGACTGCGTAATTGCAGTGGACAGATCGGACACTTTTTTGGGACCATTGACATTTATACAGCGATCGGTGCTATAAATAGCCACTGATTGCTGTATGACTGTCACTGGCAGGGGAAGGCGTTAACACTAGGGGGTGGTCAAGGGTTAAGTGTTCCATAGGGAGGTGTTTCTAACTGTGGGGGTAGTGGACTGGCAGGGAGTAGAGAGAGATCGCTGTTCATGATCACTAGGAACAGCAGATCTCTCTATACTCCCCTGACAGAATGGGGATCTGTCTGTTTACATTGACAGATCCCCGTTCTGGCTCTCGGAGGAGACGATCGGGGGTCGCCGGCAGACATCGCGGCTGCCGGCCAAGCGCATCTGCCCCCTATAGCTCTTTAAAGCGTCCCACATAAACCTACCTTGGTTTGCGCAGCCGTGCCACAGTATAATGACGGCGGCTGGTTGGCAAGAGGTTAATATACTGTATATATCTATGGTCTGGTCCCAGTTTCCTAGTGTAATTACACAGATTTGGCCATCCTTGTTCCTGATTTCTGACACAAGGATTTCCAAAACCCACTAGATGTACCAATTACACTACAAGAAACCATGGAGAAAATGTAATACCTGCAATGTAAAAAAGCCATTGGGATTTGATGGAATGTTGAGTGTGACATCAAGGATTTTTCCTGAAATTGCTGGAGAGTGGAATAGGAGGTAAAACATATGATGTCATCATATTCATATACTGAGAACAGCTACAGTGTAAGGCTGGGTTCACACTGCCATGCGGAGCGGCTCACAGCAGGGGTCCGGTGCGTCCCTGTTCACTGTTTTAGGTCCAATTTTGGTCCAAAATGTTTGCTGATTTTGGACCTGAAACGGACAAAAAGGTGTACAGCACTCCTGTGCAATTTGCTCCGCAGCCATCCCGGAGATGTGTGAACTGGCTTCATAGAGAGCTGGTCACAATCTCCTGACATGCGAATTGGATGCGGGGAAAACCGCATCCAATTCAGATCCCTATGAACCCAGCCTAAAGGTTAATGGGAAAAGACCAGTCCAGAGGGAAAGAAAGAGAGAAGAGAAAGAGAACAGGGACGGCCTGTCCATTGTGGGCGCACAGGCGCCGCCTCCCCTATCCGCCACCACCGCCCTCCCTATCCATGGCCTGGCCCCTTTCAGAACACCAGCACATGAATTCCTATGGTGGGGGTGGGCAAGGGGACGCAGAGCATTGCGTCTGGAGACCAGCCAGGTGTGTTGCAACAGCGAACTAATATTCGCTGTTGCAACACTGATACTCCTCCCCGGCAATGGGGAAGCAGGTCTGATACCGTCACCCGATTCTCTGAAAGGACAGGCGATCCTATTGGACGCCTAGGAGGAGGGGAGGAGACACATGGCATAAGCGAGGAGGAGAAGACACAGGGGCCACTACCCGCTGCAGCCCTGATATCTGCCGATGCCCCAATCCCCGCCACTGCCCGATGTGCCCAGTGATGCCCGATCCCCGATGCGCCCGCCACTG